>NC_069501.1:913434618-913602118 GCF_027579735.1 Bombina bombina
TTGCAAAAACAATATTCCCAAAAGCTCATTATATCCTGCTACAAGGAGTCATAATATATTCAGTCCTTATGTGTCTGTTCCTGATTGAACAGAATAAAACTACAGAGGTCGCCTTTCTCTCTGTAAAGTGCTCCATTTTCATCAATATCTCAGTGCATGAGGTGGTGGGTCTTATAGTAGCTACTTTAGACCCAGTTACTTTTGCTCGTCTCCACTTGAGACACCTTTTAATTATCTATGCTAAATCAGTAGTCAAAGAATTATCTAAACTTGTAATAACAGATCGCTTTGAATTTATTCGTCAGACAATATCTTCTTGGTGGACACAAAATTCTTCTTTGACCCTTGGGGTATATTTCCCTTGTCTATCATGGACTATTGTGATGACAGATACCAGTCTTTTAGGCTGGGGGGGCAGTCTGGAATTGTCAAAGAGCGCAAGGAATCTGCTATCCTGTAAAGGCAAGGTTACCAATCAACATTCTGGAACTTCAAGCAATTCTTTGGGTTCTTCAGTCCTTGCTCCGATTGAAGGAACACAAGTTTATCCATTTCCAGTTGGACAATATCAGGGCATTGGCCTACGTAAATCATCAAAGGATTAACCGCAGTCCACTGGTCATGCAGGAAGTGTCTCATATTCTGTCCTGGGCATAGAGGAATCATTGCTCTCTATAAACAATTCACATATCAGGTGTGAACAACTGGAAGGCGGATTACTTCAGCCATCAATCGGTCCATTCAGACAAATGGTCTCTCCATCAGGACATTTTCGATTGATTAGTGATCATATGGGGCCTAACAGATATAGATATGATGGCCTCTCAATTAAATCACAAACTTCCAAGGAATTGTGCAAGACCAAGAGATCCAAAAGCTCTGATGATAGACACCTTGGTAGGTCCATGGGAGTTTCATCTAGCATACCTGTTTTCTCAGTTTGTTCTTATCCCAAGAGTCATTGCTCTGATCAAACAGTAGTCAGCCTCAGTAATATTAATTGCTCTAGCCTGCCCCTGCAGGACATGATATGTGGATCTAATGCAGATGTCCTCATCTCCTCCATGGTTTCTTTCTCTGAAAAAAGACCTGTTGTTTCAAGGTCCTCTTTTCCATCAGGATCTTAAATCTCTAAATTTAATGGCGTAGTGGTTAAACGCCTAGTTTTGAAACAAAGAGGTGTCTCAGATTCGGTCATTGAAACTTTGATGCAGGCCAGAAAGATTGTGACACAAAAGATTTATCACAAGATTTGGAAGACTTATTTTGACTGGTGCTCTTCCAAATGATTTTCTTGGTATTCCTTTATTATTCCTAGAATTATTCAGTATTTACAGGATGGCCTTGACAATGGTTTGTCAGCTAGTTCCCTAAAAGGTCAAATTTCTGCTTTATCTGTTCTTTTTCATAGGAAGTTGGCTAAGCTTCCTGATGTTCAGAATTTTGTCCAGGCGTTAGAATTAGGCCAGTTGTGAACAATATTTTTCCTCCCTTGTATTTGAATCTAGTTCTTTCTGCATTACAAGGTCCTCCTTTTGAACCAATACATTCATTGTTATCAATCTGTTATCTTGGAAAGTACTTTTCCCCTTAGCAATCTCTTCAGCAAGGAGAGTTTCTGAGTTGTCAGCCTTGTCTTGTGATTCTCCAATTCTAATTATTCACAAGGATAAGGTTGTACTTGATACTAAATATGATTTTCTTCCTAAGGTAGTTTCTATGTAAAATATCAATCAGGAAATTGTTTTTCCTTTAATGTGTCCAGATCCTGCTAACACTAAGGATCAGCTAATACAAAATTTTGATGAAGTCAAGGCTTAGACGTTCTATCTCCAAGCTACTAAAGATTTCAGACAAATGTCTAGTTTGTTCACTACTCTGGGACTCATAAGGGGCAGAAAGCTACTCAGGTAGTGTTGGCCTCTTGGCTCAAACAAGTGATTCACAAGGTTTACTTGATGGCAGTAGAGTCACCTCCTAAGTGTATCACAGCTCATTCTACATGAGCAGTTGCAACATAAAACCAAAAAACCCCTACATTGCTTAAAAACAAAAAACTATCATTACAAATAATAACAAACAAATTACCAAAAATAACAAAACAGTTATGTCTATTCTAAAACCCCACTGAAACGCCCCCAAAAAACTATACTAACACTAAACTACACTAAATATACAGATTAACACCCCCTGCTAGCGATTGGCCGCGAATCTTCAGAGGTCGGCATTGCACCAGCAGTTCACAAGAACTGCTGGTGCAATGATAAATGCAGACAGCGTATGCTGTCAGCATTTATTGATGTGCAAGCAATGTGCAGCGGACATGATACGCTACTTTGCATCATGTAAGCTCGCACATTGATAAATACATCCCATAGCCCTTAAAAGGGCCTTTTTTCTGCACTTTTTGTGAGAAAAATAAACTTGAATAAAGATGCTGCTGCCTGGATTCATCTTAGAGTTTTTGTTTTTCCTGGGGAGCATAAAAGCTAATTGCCTTTTTAAGGACAATGCCCATCCAAATGCCCTTTTAAGGGAACTTTTTAGAGTAGACTGGGGGGTTGGGGGTTAATTGTAGATGTTGTAGTTCATTTTTCTCACAAAAAGAGCTGACACTTAAGGGCAGTGCCCTACAAAATGCCCTGTATCTGTATTTTGTGTTATTGTATTTTTTTTATTTTTTTTTTGGAGTGGGTTTTTTTATTTTCAGTGGGGTTTTAGAACAGGCATAACTGATTTTTTAAGTATATTAAAAAAAAAATAATTTTTGTAATTATTTGTAAATAATGGTATTTTTTAACTAATGCAAGGTGTTTTTTAAGTAATTTTAGGTTTATTTTTTTAAACATTTTCCGGTATGTTTTTTTTTTTAAGGTAGATAGGTCTTTTTAAAGGTAAGATTTGTCTGTTCTGGGGTAATTTAAGCGGTGTTAGGTTAGGGGGTTACAACGTTAATGGTTTACTTTGCGATGGGGGTTGTGGTGGTTTATGGGTTATTAGTACATTAGGTTACTTTGCGATGGGGGTTGTGGTGGTTTATGGGTTAATAGTTCATTAGGTTACTTTGCAATGGGGGTTGTGGTGGTTTATGGGTTAATAGTGCATTAGGTTACTTTGCGATGGGGGTTGTGGCGATTTAATGATTAATAGTGTAGTGGGTTACTTTGCAATGGGGTTTGTGTAATTTTAGGGGTTAATAGTGTAGTCGGGATTGGATGGGCTATGCAGTGTTTTAGTGTTATTAGAGTAGGGGGCTTATGGTTATTCGGGGTAGTGCGCAAGTATAAGTGTTCTCTCTATTAAAGTCAATGGGAGAATAAGTTAACAGGATCAAGATAGTCTAACTTCTGCTCTTTGCACAAATTGTGTTAGAGTGTGAGCAATAAATATTTACTTTCAACACGTAATACACGCGCTACCGACTCGCGCAAAGAAGACAAGTTGAGCAGAGTTACCACTCCACTCGTAATCTATCCAATAGTTTGCAATATATATTAAACAAATTAGACTTTATTCAACCATTTCTGTGGATGTATTCTTAGTGTAGAAATGACTGCACTATGTTAGCATCTGTTTATAAAATGAGCCTATGTTAGGCAATTTAAAACAGTTGCTGAATAATGGCTTAATAAATCAACACATGTTTATATAATATGCTTGTGAAAAACCATCTGGGGATGTAATATTCTCAGAAGATAGATCATGGACATAATTGTTTATTTACTTTTCACACTTAAATTAACTAACAGATCATAGTCAAATCTGAATTTGTTTTCCTTTTTGACTTTGGATTGTTACAAATATGCTTTACGTGTTGATATTTTAAATGGAATTTGATATAATGGGGGATATTTATCAAAGCGTCAATCTCAGTGCAATACACTTGCCAGACATTGCTGACGCAGATCCACATACGATCCCCTTATTTCTAAAAAAAAATGACAAAACACGCGCATCAAGTATGGAGCAATGAGCATTAAACTAAAAGTCATCTTTGTTGCGGTTATTCAGGTTTTTCACAACTTTATTTATACCATTTCATTACTGTCCATGAACAAGCACATTTCTAATCTTTTATTTTTTATCTGTTAATGTCCAAGAAATAGATAGATGTATACCTCAACAAACAATATCTTATAGAAAGTTATTTTTATATGTATTTGTTATATGATACTTTCACATAAATTAATGTGTATTTGTATTCTAGAAGTCATGATATGCTTTTATCTCATGTTTTTTTTGTTAAATGATCATTAATGCTAGAATTTGTACATATATCTTTGCACATACGTATATATACATTAAATATATATATATATATATATATATATATATATATATATATATATACAAAATAAATAAATCCCAGCCAACGAGTCTTAGAAATCTTTCAACAAAGAATTTTTAATTGTATATGTTGCTTCACACTGTGCAATACAGATAACTCAGGGAAGTCTAAATGTAAATCCACTCAAATTCACACATACCCCATCCACCATACACATCCGTACCATACAAAATATATTGAACTGATACACACAGTAATTAAATCAAACAAATGTTGCAGCACATAATAAATATATAACCATAACACCCCCAGGGAGTTCCCAGGGGGTGAAGACCAGCACCACCTGCATCAAGAAAAAAACTGAAAAAAAAGGAAAAAAAAGTCCAATGTAAAGAACAAAAGTCTCAGCCTTTATGCAAATTGGGAAATTTCCTTCTTTACAGATAATGTAGCAAACAGATAATCCAGGCTATTAGAAGGTTAACAGATGCAAGCCGTCTCACTCAGCTCTGCTTTTCTGAGCGCTGTAACATGTAGAACTGTTACTTGGGTATTTCACGAAAAACCATATATGCTTATGGCACTTGTTGTATCAATAAGAATACTCTTGTGGTTCTATTGCAGTCCCCAAATAATATGATAGAAAGTTGCTACATATATTTGTAATCCTCAATTTGTATGTCTCATAGAGAGCCAAATGCACATGAAACACCTGTTATTACTTGAAACATATACTCACAATGGTGTTGTATATGTTAGCATCAATGCTGTGCATATGAATGGCCCTCCATTACAGCTGGCGTGTGTTTGGCAACAGTCTCTTGGTGTAATTGGCTGTGTCAAAGGGAGATATAACTATAGTACTGATCCAACCTCACACCCTTTAAACTTCACTCACAGTGTACTAAATTTCTCAGCATTATATGTTCCAATCTCAGGTTCTGCACATTGCCCAGATACAGAGTTCATACTCTTAATGCATTGTGTAACTTGGATCTTTCAAGAATTTCATATGCAGCTCATGCCGATAGTAAATGACAAGTAACTATGTTACCTTATTCTTCATCTGTTTGTTTGCCGGGTACTACTGTGAGACTTATCACCGACGTCCCCTTCGGTGTGGAAATGGACCACTGCCAGATTGCTCCAATCTCACCTTATTCGCCAATACTGCTCACCGCAATCCTGAAGTGTGGCTCAAACAACACGAACATTAGCAGGTGATGGTGTATTAGTGATTCCGATGCGCGTTTCTGGACTCCGCCCTTTCTCAAGGAATATACAGGTGATTATGTGAAGGTGCTATTTAAACCGTTATTACCATATTCCAATTGGATACTCATATCCACACCCTCAATTGCATCACACTCCATTCACACGTAACATCCATTCATTTTTTTGTATGGAATCACGGATTTGTATACAACCCACGAATATTTCATAAAGCAAAAAAATAACCTATTATGTATATCTTGCTTTAATCCTACTCACAGTTGCCTACGGTGTATTGTATCTTATCTATATTTATACAGATCACCAGATCTCACTCCCATAAGACAGCCTCTCATGAAGCGCTGCATCTTACTGAGAATGTATAGTTAAAATGTAACAATAACCCAGGATATTTCATCAAGACCCCGACATCTCCACATTAACAGAGTATATGTCGAAATTACCTATTATTTATACCTTACTCTAACCTAACTCATAACTGCCTTAAGATATGTTCTATCTATGCTATACCGACCAACAATCTTCACTCCCATAGTACAGCCTCAAATTGAATGCTGCATCTACTGATAATGCATAGTTAAACAATAACCCAGGGTATCTCATGAGGACACAGACATCTCCACATTAACAGAGTACATATCACAATTTGTTACTATGAGTATAAATATATATTTGTTTAGGGAGAGCTGTCCCAAATCAAATTTGTTGATGAGACCAGATATAAGAATTAGAAAGTAAGTAAATAAAGCAGTGCCCTAAGGGTGCATTTTAAATTTTAAATTTAACAAATTATGAGAACTTCATTATTGTATATGTCAACTAAAGAACAAAGTCTCAAGTTTGCTCCGTAAACCTCCCAGGGTGGAATAACGGAAATAACAGCGTTATTTAAAGAGACAGTACCTGCATAATTCTACATGAATTTTACAGATTTCCATGTTCGTGTTTACTTGTCGGAATCATACTTAGATGCCCAAATATATAAAGTCATTTTAACTTTAGTCAAATAAAACAAATCAAAGCTCTTTCAGGAAATCCAATTGGATAGTGCTTAAATTGTTTAACTATAACCTGTATGATTTTATCCATTCAAGAGAGACCCTTGCATGTGATCACCAGATATTCTCTTTACTCCTTTGGCTATATCCCTCACATACTTAAGTAGGAATACTTTAAATGAAATTACCCCAGGAGATATCTCTATTGAAACCTTTAGGTACCATAGTATCTAATCTCCTGATCCACTGTGCCTCTTTCCTGAATAATAATTTTTGTCTATCTCCTCCTCTGCATAATGGGGTATCCCATCTACTATTTGAAACCTCAACTGACTTTTGTTGTGAGAGAATCTCATAAAATGATGTGCCACTGAGGCATCTTCATCATCTTTGCCTATTGCTGCTTTGTGTTGATGTATCCTATCCCTGACCGTTTGCATATTGCAAATTAATCTAGAAGGTGGTGCGGTCACTGTTTGGTAATTGTATATATATATATATATATATATATATTTGCAGGTCTGCGGCGGCGATGTGAGGCGAGCTTAGGCGGGCGTATTGGGCCGGCGAAGGCAGGAAAAGTAGACACGTTAATAACTAGGCCCCTGTATCTGTGTAACCCCTCCTGATTGCAATCTAGTTTTAAAAACCACCCCTACACATGTGTTATAAAATGGGCTGGCATATAAGATGAAATGTCTTACTGAAAAAGAAATTGAAGAGAAGGAAGAAATACAATGAAAATATACCACTCCACTCGTAATCTAGCCCATTGTTTGCAATATATATTAAACAAATTAGACTTTATTTAACCATTTCTGTGGATTTATTCTTAGTGTAGAAATGACTGCACTATGTTAGCATCTGTTTATAAAATGAGCCTGTGTTAGGCAATTTAAAACAGTTGCTAAATAATGGCTTAATAAATCAACACATGTTTATATAATATACTTGTGAAAAACAATCTGGGGATGTAATATTCTCAGAAGATAGATCATGGACATAATTGCTTATTTACTTTTCACACTTAAATTAACTAACAGATCATAGTCAAATCTGAATTTGTTTTCCTTTTTAACTTTGGATAGTTTGCTTTACGTGTTGATATTTTAAATGGAATTTGATATAATGGGGGATATTTATCAAAACATCAATTTCAGTGCATTTGCCGGCGTCAATACGCTCGCCAGACATCGCTGATGCAGATCCACATACAATCCCTTATTTATTAAAAAAAAGTCAAAAACATACGCGTCAAGCAGTCTAGTTTTAAAAACCACCCCTACACAGGTGTTATAAAATAGGCTAGCATATAAGATGATATTTCTTACTGAAAAAGAAATTGAAGAGAAGGAAGAAATACACTGAATATAGCATGACAATAAAGAAGTGATTTTAATTTCTGCTGTATCTGAATCATAACAGTTTAATGTTAGGTGGGCTATCCCTTTGAGCTATCGGGGCCTTTCTATCAAGCTCTGAATGGAGCTTGATGCCCCGTGTTTCTGGCGAGCCTGCAGGCTCACCAGAAACAGCAGTTATGAAGCAGCGGTCACAAAGATCGCTGCTCCATAACCCTGTCCACCTGTTCTGAGCAGGCGGACAGACATCGCCGGAATTTAACCCTATCGAGTACAATCAGGTTGATTGACATCTCCCTGCTGGCGGCCGATAGGCCGTGAATCTGCAGGGGGCGACGTTGCACCAGCAGCTCTCCGTATTCAGCGAGGTCTGGCGGACCTGATCCGCACTGTCGGATCAGGTCCACCAGACTTTGTTAAATAGAGGCCATCATCTTAAGATTATATTGAATCAAACATCAATTTGAATTTTAAAATCATTGTCTAAAATGTTACACTGTGTTTCCTAATGTCAGCATCAATGTTTATCTTTCATACTAATTTCACATATACATACTTTCAAAATATAATACACAATGTAACAAATGGCACTTACAAGTTCTGATGAGTGATCAATGACATAAGTATCGAGCAATTTGATTCATTAGTCATAGTTTAAAATGTATATTTGAATCAGATTGGCTGATGTCATAAATCATGTGATTATGCATATTCCAATCAAAAGTGGTTGAAAATCACTAGTGTGTGGAATGTTTAGGAGTTTGGTGCGAAAAGTGTTGCATTAAAATTGGTGCGCAGTGAAGAGTGGGACTTGTATTACATGGCTTACACATGGTGCACATTGATTTTTTTTAAAAACATATATATATAAAAAGGAAGTCAGCTATATTATGTTATGTATTTATTTCATTTTTATCTCTATATCTATAAGTGCAACAAGTTTTGGACAAAACTTTGCAACAAATGTGGGGAAATAATATTGTCCCCTTGCTTTTTAATGTGAGACAAAGTTGTAACATAATCCATAAGTAGTAATGCATTTTTCATTTTTATCCCTATATCTACTAGTGCACCAAATGTGGATCAATAATATTGTTTGATTTAGAAAGGGTATAAAATTTTAAGAAAGTTTCTAATTTACTTTTATTATGTAATATACTTCATTCTCTTGCAGCATCGAACATAAGCTTTCTGTGTTTTCAGACTCCCATTGAGTTCTATGGCATCCGCTGCCTCAAGGTTGGTGGATTGAAAACTAGGTACACTGCATCGGAATCGACGCAAGCGTACCTGTTAAATTTTTGATAAATTTGGAAAAGGGTCAAATAGAGTCGAATCTGAATTTGAATCATCTGTAATGATGCAGGCATCGATCTGCATTAGATTGAGATCATGGGAGCGTATATTACGTCACAAATTTCAACATTTGACAATCTTGACACTTTGATAACTACGGCGGATAAACCTATGTCATGATAACAGAATATGAGACAATCTTGTTTATTCTATTAAAATAACCAACTGAGGTTACTGCATAAATGGGTACAAACACTGCAATATAGCCTAACTAATATAAATGCGAGTAATGATTCGCCTGTAAACAAACACGGATGTTGCCGTGTGGTAACCATGGAAACCTAAAACACTACAAATAGACGCACTGGTTGCGAGGCCGGCCCCTAACCCTGACGAAGTCACGTAATCGTGATGAAACGCATCTGTGGGTGGAGCTTATGAGTAGATTACGTGTCTGAAAACTATCGGCACTTGGGCTCTCTCTGTTAATTGATTGATATTTATGGTTACATTTGTAAAAACCTTATGTGAAATAATTGTAACTACTATATAAGGAGAATATATTCAGAGTATTAATGTGGGATCTGGAACTCCTATCCCAAAATTGATCACGTTAACTATAGAGTGGGTGCTTGAAACATATCGGCACCCTCTAAAGTGATTCTATAGTAACTGAATGCGTCTATATAGAAGGAGAATGTATGTGGTAATTTGCAAACAAAACTGACCTCACATTTTAGTCATAAATGGTTGCCTGAAAGAGTATCGCGCACCTTTGACATTATTTTTTTTTTTTTTTAACAAGAATTTTTATTGAGGTTTCCAAAACATACATGAAATAAGAAGACACTGCAAGAATATGTTACATTTTAGACCAATATAAGAACTTACACATCCATTAACATATGAATTGTAAGTATTTATATGATAATAGCATACCTGAAAAACCAAATATCTGTCACTAAGTTATAGGGAAGCCAACTAATGGAGTGTGCCATGCAAATAAAGTAGTCTAAATTAATTTTGGGTCTATGTAAGAGGGACCTCATTTTCTGTTATATAAGATGTTATATAGTATATAGTAATGCATGTAAAATTGGGGAGAATCAGTAGGCAAAAGCTACTCTGAGTTAGAGGGGAAGGGGGGGTGGGTGGGGGCGGGCAAACTAATTATAATATAAGTAATGGGTAATTGGTAATTAGTAATTATGGGGTTATTATTGAGCTCCCAGTGCAACAACTTAAATTGGACTTTAGTATTTTTTAGTATGAGGAATAGATGTGATGGAAGGTAGGTTAGCCGGTGAATGGAAATATGTATCAGGTAAGTAACCACACACTTCTGAGTTAAATTGATCAGGTGTGGGGACTAGATTAAAGCAGTAGATATCAACAGATTTGCTAGATCTCAGAACATAGAAGAGTGAACACGGTGTCCTTACCATAATAATAACATATTTATATAATGACAAAAAGTCAAATAATGTGGAGGTAGGTATAACTGAGGCTTCTTTTTGATAATTATGGTAGCCTCCTAATAGTTTAAAGGTTAAGTAAATAATCAGTGAGGTAAAGCGTGTAGGTGTTGTCTGGGGAAGCATGTTTGGTAGATTAACATAATACAAAAATAATGCAACCAAAGAGGGATTAATCTGTATCCAGCCATCTATATATAATATATATAACTGAGCTCTATGGTATGCATGCTAAAGAGAGATGAGAGGTTGCCACAGGAGCATGGGCCCTATACCCTGCGACAAGAGGCTTGCTTTTCTACCAACTAGCTCTGCATATTATGTGGTTGTCATTTTTATGTATCTATTACCCGGTGGACCTAGGACAGGAGAAATGTCCTATATGATTTCACCCTATTCTACAACCATAGTACCGCATCACTCTCAACACTTATGTTAATATATTAGCTGTTTACAAGTAACCGGTGATTAGAATTGTAGCCTAAATTAAATTAGATTCTGATATAACAGGCATTAGCGTTCTGATTATATAATGGCCTGCTGGTGAGTGGGAACCTGAGGGCTGTAAAGCAATAGTTTCTAAAATAATAGTATAGAATATCATGGAATATAAACTAGGATGTTCTATATATCTTCATGGGATATTAGTTGTGAAGCAAGTGATATAATATTTAACTGCAGCTAGTAGTAGGATAAATTCTGCTAGAAGTAACATTACCTGCTTAGGTTTACGAAAAGTCTTCGGTACCCTATTCCTATGTTTTAGAAAAGGAACAACAAGCGATATCCAAAAAAAAAAGGGTTTGGTTATGTCAATGAGGACTATTAGCCCTTTCTATTCTAAGACTATACAAATTGAGTATAAATTACTAGGGAGAGAAGATTGCCAGAGACAGAATACATAACATAATGAGGTGTAGGTATACAGAATATGATGCTGTCTAAATGGTTAAAGGCAGTATCTAACAGTGGTGCTGCTATAGTATACATAATACATTACTAGTCTTAAATATTTTTTAGTAAAAGCCTGACATAAACTGTGCTCTGATATCAGCTAGCTGAAACAGTAGCTGGATGTCCATGTTGGGTATTATGTCCTGCAGGTAGTATTCTGGATTTAATCTGAATATAGTATAGGCTACTATCCTTCAAATTCACTTAAATAGAGGAATCAAGGCATTATAGGGAGTGAGCATAAGGGTTAGAATATAGCAGTATATATAAACCCTTTGAAACAAATGAGGAGATAAATACTAATTATAAACTAGAGATAAATAATCTCCTAACTACATAAACAGCTGTCCAATAAAATGAAGCAAAATCAGTTATAGTCTTGTAGATGAGTCCCTTAAAAAGAAAAGAAATGGTGAAATTACCTACATGGGGTCTTAGGGGGATCTCTTGCTAGCCCACACTGCATTTGTTAGTCTCGGTCTGTGAGGCCAGTGCCATCATACCATTAAAGATATGTGCTCTATACGGCGCAGGAAGAAGGGAGTATCCTGGCTTGTAAAAATGTTCAGCTGAGTGCTTCAGGGCTCCAGCTGGTTGGGTTGAGACTCTTGCTTTTGGGTATGGTGCTGTAGATTTTGTCAGCGGCACTGCTAGCCTGCAGGACATAATACCCCACAGTCACAGTACCTGTCGGATGGTACAGGAGAGACCTCCGGTTCATTCTGCTCCATTAGTAAAGTAGAAAAAAGGAGATTAAAATGTTGCCTGAGATCTCGGTAGTGATGATCTAGGGAGAGCAGTGTACTATGTTCCCAGTGGATAATATTGTCGGGGACATAATCGTAGCCGACAGGGAGCCACTAGTATGCTCAAGTCAGCTCTCACTCTGAGCTCCACATGGTCCGTAATATGGCTGCTCCTCAGCTAGACTGTGTGTGGGCTGCGGTTGGTAGGAAAATGTTCCTATTTGTCACTTCAGGTCCTCTCTTAGCTGCTGAACCCCTCGATACTGATCTATAGATTATCAGCCATAGTTTTTCAAAATCTAGGGTGATACTGAGTGGTCTTGTTATAAAATAAAGATATCATATGAGCAGAGCTCTCTCAGGATGCGACCGCTGAGATGCCTGGCTTGCTCCATCCCCCCCTTGACATTATTTAATCTATGTATGAGATAAATCGGTATGTTTGAAAGATGGATGTCCACTTATATTTGAATGATCTGTGATACATTAATACATTGATATATATAAACAGGGAGTAGTATGAAACGCTGTATTAATAGATACATGATGATTCACTGAAATCACAGTTGTTGATTAATAAATAATACATATATACATCTGGAGTTTTTACAACATCACTACCATCGCATTGAAGGTGAATTGAAATGAGTAAATAGTTACTACCTAATGAATACAGATACTTATTGTATGAGGGAGTGTAAAGTAACTTTCAATATACTTATAGTAGATGTGTACTCCTATGTATCTAATGGTAACAAAGTAATTAATCATTGCACATATAGGCCCTAAGGCCATGGCCCTTTTTTAATATGTCCCCCTGTCTGTATCCTTCATATAGCTTTGACTAGCGATGTTTGAAAGGGTAGTATTGAAAGTTAACCCTTTGTTCAGATAACAGGCAGGAATTATATGTTTGCAACGTTTCCTTTGTTTCAAAGGAATTTTAATATGGATAAAAATAAAGTTTAATTTTTATGAGTGTGTCTTTTTCTTGAAAATCTCCACAACCTACTTATTGTTTATTATAACTACGCCGGATCAATCTCGCGACAAATACGATGCGGGATTCAAGCGTATTTTCATTTGACGCTTTGATAAATATACCCCATACAGTCTATACAAATCATTTAAAAACTTACACTTTTTTAATTCATTTTATTATGACCAGATCTAAGTATCACATATTTAAGACAGGATCACAACTGATCAGCAAAAATTGAGCTGTATTAGGAAATAACCAATAGTTGTTTAATTTTTGTTATTAAATAATTATTGTATTGCTCTTATTAGTAATAGGAATGCTATTTGTATGTCACTAAATTATAGTTCTTTATACCTAAAAGTATTAATGTATCAAAAAAGAAGTTATGTGACTTATAACCACTGGTACCCAGAATATCTAAGACAAGGGAGTTTGTTGGACTTAACAGGGGCGTCCCAAGGTATGTCTGAAGCTCCCTCACAATTCTCCTGATATGCTCTAAACATTTTAAACCATCTGTATCTAGCCAACTGTATGCAGATGAAGTTTTCTCAAAATTCCCAATACACTTATTTAATTAACAGAAAAGTAATATATACTAAACTAGAGGTAAATGCAAGTTAAATTGTAGTGGAAACATTTCAGTTTAATTTGTATTTGCTGAAAAATGAGACTTTGGGACCGATATATCAAGGGCCGAATGGCCCCCGATGTCCCTGTTTCGGCACGAGCCTTCAGGCTCACCGGAAACAGCAGTTATGAAGCAGGGGTCTTAAGAGACTTCAGCCCCTGTGAAGTCTACATTATAATTGCTCTCCAAAAGTAATGAAGATCTCTGGTAAACCAAAACTTGTCAGTTTTACTTTATACAGAACAATTACAAAGTGAAATGCAATTTGTAAAAAATACACATATATGTGCAAAGAGTGACCCTAATTTGTTAAAGCTACACAAACTGTCAAAGTATAATAAGAATTTGTAAAATCAGAATCCCAAATACACTGCTGTATACAAAATCTAAATGAATTAAAAGACAAAACAGAAAGTGCAAAGCTTAAATGTAATGAAACTTAAAGGACATAATCTGAAGTCTGAAGTAACATAAAATACAAAGCGCAAAGTTTAAATTAACAAAACGCTCATGTCTTTCAATGTTATATTGGGCTTGTCTCTTCTTCATATCCAAAAATGTAGGGGATGCTCCACAGAGGAGTATATGAGAATCTGCCTTTTAATTATCTTTTTAGGGATCTCCTAGATAATTTTATATGATCTCATCTAAGTGGAGAGCTAAAGATCATCTCACCCTCAATCTCTGTCACAATATATATTTTAATTGATGTGAAATATGCTTTAATCGGTAAGAGCAAAGGAGTTGAACACATAGATAAAATACTGTTTATGTGCTGGGAAGTTTGTGAAGTCAGCAAATAAAGAGTAGTTGTCACTTGACCACACCAGTCAATGGCTGTGTCTTGCTTGCTTCACCTATGTGAAATCTCATTTGCAATGCATTCTAAGCTTGGGTCATAAATCCAAAAATAACACACTAAAAAGTTAGAGCCTCTAATCGGCTAGATTACGAGTTTTGCGTTATGAGTGAAAAAGCAGCGTTATGGCACTTTTTCACTACCGCTGGTATAGCTGTACTGCACACTTTTTTTGCCGTAACACAACGTAACTACTAAAAAGTCCTTTTTCATTGGGACTTCCACAGCGATGGTATTACGAGTTTACCTGTCCGGCCAGAAAGTGAGCTGTACAGCCTATAACTACAAGATCCATACCGTAAACTGAAAGTCAGTAGTTATGGGTTTTGCGCTACAAAGCTGTAACAAAAAACTCATAACTAAAGTACTAAAAAGTACACTAACACCCATAAACTACCTATTAACCCCTAAACAAAGGCCCTCCCGCATCGCAAAAACACTAAAATAAAATGATTAACCCCTAATCTGCTGCTCCGGAGATTGACGCCACTATAATAAATATATTAACCCCTAAACCGCCACACTCCTGCATCATAAACACTAGTTAAATATTATTAACCCCTAATCTGCTGTCCCTAACATCTCCGCAATCTACATTACTGTTATTAACCCCTAATCTGCTGCCCCTAAAATCACCACCACTATACTAAAGTTATAAACCCCTAAACCTAACCCTAAGTCTAACCCTAACACCCACTAACTTTAATATGACTAAAATAAATCTAAATAAAACTTACTATCATTAACTAAATAATTCCTATTTAAAACTAAATACCTATAAAATAAACCCTAACCTAGATACAATACAACTAATAGTTACATTGTAGCTATCTTGGGTTTTATTTTTATTTCACAGGCAAGTTTGTATTTATTTTAGCTAGGTAGACTAGTTAGTAAATAGTATTAACTACCTAGTTAAAATAAATACAAATTTACCTGTAAAATAAAACCTAACCTGAGTTACACTAACACTTAACCTTACACTACAATTAAATAAATTACATTAATAAAACACAATTAACTAAATTACAAAAAAAACACTAAATTACACAAAATAAAAACTAAATGATCAAATATTTAAACTAATTAACCTAATCTAATAGCCCTATCAAAATAAAAAAAGCCCCCCCCCCCTCAAAAAAAAAAACCTAGCCTAAACTAAACTGCCAATAGTCCTTAAAAGGGTCTTTTGCGGGTCATTGCCCTAAATAAATGAACTTTTTACCTGTAAAAAAATACAAACAAACCCCCCAACAGTAAAACCCACAACCCACACAACCAAACCCCCCAACTAAAATCCTATCTAAAAAAACATTTAGCTCCCCATTGCCCTGAAAAGGGCATTTGGATGTGCATTGCCCTTAATAGGGCATTTAACTCTTTTTCTGCCCAAACCCTAAGCTAAAAATAAAACCCACCCAATAAACCCTTAAAAAAACATAATACTAACCCCCGAAGATCCACTTACAGTTTTTGAAGACCGGACATCCATCCTAAACGAAGCCGGGAGAAGTCTTCATCCAAGCGGCAAGAAGTCCTCAACGAAGCAGGGAGAAGTCTTCATCCACTCAGCAAGAAGTGGTCCTCTAGATGGGCAGAAGTCTTCATCTCGATTGCATCTTCTATCTTCATCCTTCCGACACGGAGTGGCTCCATCTTCAAGACATCCAGTGTGGAGCATCCTCTTCTTTCCACGGCTCTTGAAGAATGATGATTCCTTTAAGGGACATCATCCAAGATGGCGTCCCTAGAATTCCGAATGGCTGATAGAATTCTATCAGCCAATCAGAATTAAAGGGTAAAAAATCATATTGGCTGATGCAATCAGCCAATAGGATTGATTTTCAATCCTATTGGCTGATCCAATCAGTTAATAGGATTGAGCTTGCATTCTATTGGCTGATTGGAACAGCCAATAGAATGCGAGCTCAATCCTATTGACTGATTGGATCAGCCAACAGGATTTTTTACCCTTTAATTCTGATTGGCTGATAGAATTCTATCAGCCAATCGGAATTCAAGGGACGCCATCTTGGATGATGTCCCTTAAAGGAACCTTCATTCTTCAAGAGCCATGGAAAGAAGAGGATGATCTGCGCCAAATGTCTTGAAAATGGAGCTGATTTATTTGAGGCAATGCCCCACAAAAAACCCTTTTAAGGGGTATTAACAGTTTAGGCTAGGTTTTTTTTATTTAGGTGTAATTAGTTTAAATATTTTATCATTTCTTTTTTATTTTGTGTAATTTAGTGTCTTGTTTTCTTTTTTAATTTAGTTAATTGTATTTAATTAATGTAATTTATTTTATTGTAGTGTAAGGTTAGGTGTTAGTGTAACTCAGGTTAGGTTATATTTTACAGGTACATTTGTATTTATTTTAGCTAGGTAGTTAGTAAATAGTTAATAACTATTTAGTAACTAGTCTACCTAGTTAAAATAAATACAAACTTGGCTGTGAAATAAAAATAAAACCTAAGATAGCTACAATGTAACTATTAGTTATATTGTAGCTAACTTAGGGTTTATTTTACAGGTAAGTATTAAGTTTTAAATATGAATTATTTAGTTAATGATAATAAGTTTTATTTAGATTTATTTTAATTATATTAAAGTTAGTGGGTGTTAGGGTTAGACTTAGGGTTAGGTTTAGGGGTGGTGGCGACGATGGGGCAGCAGATTAGGGGTTAATAAGTGTAGGTAGGTAGCGACAATATTGGGGGCAGATGATTAGGGGTTTAATAAGTGTAATGTAGGTGGCGGCAATGTTATGGGCAGCAGATTAGAGGTTAATAAGTGTACGTAGGTGACGGCGATGTCGGGGGTGGCAGATTAGGGGTTAATAAGTGTAGGTAGGTGGTGGCGATGTCGGGGGCAGCAGATTAGGGGTTAATAAGTATAATGTAGATGTCGGCGATGTCAGGGGCAGCAGATTAGGGGTGTTTAGGCTCTGGGTTTATGTTAGGGTGTTAGGTGTAAACATCCAGTTTCTTTCACCATAGGAATCAATGGGGCTGCGTTACGGAGCTTTATGCTCCTTTATTGCAGGTGTTAGGCTTTTTTTTAGCCATCTGTCCCCATTGATTTCTATGGGGAAATCGTGCACAAGCACGTAAAACCAGCTCAAAGCAGCGCTGGTATTTGAATGCGGTATGGAGCTCAATTTTGCTCAATGCTGCAATATTGCCTGCTAACGCCTGGTTTTTACAAACCTGTAATAGCAGCGATAAATCTATAATATAAAAGATAGAGGGTGCCACATGGTGCAGGTCAAACTAAAATTGGATAAGAAACAATGATGGGTATATTATCCTACTCATGTGATCCAAAGCACTAATATGCAGTACAGGCAGGCCGGAACCAAAGAGTCGCCCGGCAGACTCCCAAGGCAGCTGGAAACTGGTCAGGTCCTCGTTCCAGCAGAGATTGTCCAAAGGTGCAGTGTTAATCCCACAGGATATCCGTGGCCACAGCAAATGAAGTGGCAAATAAGGTGAGCCTGATGAAACCTTGCTGTGACATGGAGAAATGCGTTGCTGGTGTTTTTAAACTTTTAAATAAATATACACTTTGCTTCCTGCTGCTGCACTTTACTTTATTGGAATTATCAACCTTTGTCCCACTTGTGGCTTTATACATTGACTACTATATCAAGGAGAGCATTTGCCACCTTATTTGCCACTTCATTTTCTGTGGCCATGGATATCCTGTGGGATTAACACTGCACCTTTGGACAATCTCTGCTGGAACGAGGACCTGACCAGTTTACAATTGCCTGGGAGTCTGCGGGGTGACTCTTTGGTTCCGGCCTGCCTGTACTGTAAATTAGTGCATTGGATCACGTGAGTAGGATCATCTACCCACCATTGTTTCTTATCTGATTTCAGTTTGACCTGCACCATGTGGCTCCCTCTATCTTTTATATTATAGATTTATCGTTTTTGTGGCGTGACACACCAGAGCTGCCGGAGGACTGTCTATGGACTTGGCCTTTCACATCCTTCTGCTTTTGGATTTGGATTTGTTTTGTTTTATTTGGATTTGTTTTATTAGGATTTTAACAATTTTACAATTATTATTATTACATATGTTACAATATTATCGTGCACTATATGTGTTTTATATTTGATTTTTGATTTTCATCATCCATATTAGATTTTTTCAATGATATCATCATTTGTGATATATTATTTTATAGAGTTCACATTTGTTTTATTTAATATTTTTTTAATTTTGAGCTCTGCTATAAGCATTTTTATATCACCATTAGTATATTTGTTATATTTCACTTGTTCATCATTACATTATTTTATTTTGTTTTTAATTTATATATATTGAGGTTTATATTGGTGCCTCTTATCGATATAGGTCCGGCTCACGTGGTTGCCGGCGGTGTATCTATATATTCTGTAATAGCAGCATTATAGGGAGGTGATCGGTGGAAATAACTTGCAAGTTAGTACCGAGCCACTCATAACGCAAAACTCATAATCTATCCGAATATTTGCATTAGAATCCTCCTTAAAGAGTTTTTAAACATATCTTCTGAATCTCTTTATCCCCTAGTGTTAGCCATTCAGCATTAATTTCAACTTATTAAAGAGTTCTTGTTTTTTACATTTTTTTTTATTGTTACTTTTCTGTTATTGGAACATAAGCAGCCTTGCTATGACTGAAGTCTCAGATTTGTAATTTCATCTTTCTAATGTTTTCACAATTTCTACATCTTAAAATATTTTTTTACTGTACAAGCAATTCACTAAACATATATTGACTGTGTGCACTTCACCTTACATGTATTGATAAGGTAAATCTACAGGACAAATAATTTAAATGTATTTAAAGGGACATTCTCGTCAAAATTTAAATGTACATAGGTGAATTACATCTTTGAATAGAAACATATTTACAATATACATGTATTGGCAAATATGCTTTTAGTAAAAGATATCAATGTTTTAGTGTTAACATTTTTCTCTGCATGTGCATGTGAAGCATAGCTAGATATTCTCAGTGCACCAGCATTTGAAATACTGCAGCTCCTCAGAGTGCCAGTGGCACAAGCACCTTAGGATCTCTGAGCAAGTGCTGTTTTTAAAATGCTGGTGCATAGTGCATACTTAAATACACTGTTGAAATAGCTGTAGATTTTATAAGAAGCATTTTATGCTAATGCATGAGGATTACAAAAAGGCTTCTATTCAAAACTGAAATGCATCCATGTAGATTTCAATTGTGGCTGGCATGTCCCTTTAAGATATCTATTAAAGTATTATAAAAGAAAAATTAAGTTTTTTCCAATGGACTCTGCTGCTAGGCAAATGAAAAAAGTGAAGTACAATTTTATTGCAGTCAGAAAAGAATGTGTTATTTCTGAAGCACTTGAGGTTTAGGTGAGCATTATATAATATTTCTGAATTTAAATTGTTAATTGCATTTACAAACCCGATATTTATAATATATATCTCCCCCCTCCCCCCTTAATACTAACATTAAAACAAACAGTACAATTGACATGTTTTAATTGAGTATATTATAAATAAAATATTTGATAAATGCATCCCCAAAAAGTGTGTAAAAATTATTTTACAGATTTTTTTTTTTCCATTTAGGCTACGTTTTTTGGTGTTTATTATCGTTAGGAAAATGAAAGTCAATGGCATTATACTTGTACTGACATAAGCAATATTCACTTAGCTTTTAAATGACAGGCTAGTCTTTTCCTACCTGCTTATCTTTATCTACAATAAATAGCAAATATCAGGAGAACAATGCTTGATTTTCTGAAATTTCTAGTAAAACTCCAAAATTCCTATAAAGACTCAACTTAAGAAAATGTATTTTAAATGTCTGCTATTCTATGGTGCTATATCTCCTCCTGGAGGCATTTTTTTGTAGTGATGCACTTTACACTGCCATATATTTTTTTTTTAATAAATATATATATATATATATATATATATATATATATATATATATATATATATATATATCATTTTTCCCCAGAAATGAATTTGATAAAACTAAAAATTTAGCTATAAACATTTTCAAAAAAAGATCACCATATTGCATAATGCAAATATTTTTTCTCTTTTTCTTTTTTTTTTTTCCTTTTATCTTAAAATGTTTTAAGATTTTGGTGTAATGATGAAATTATAGTATTTTGGTAGAACAAATAATCCATACTGACTTAATGCAATAAATATTTGTTTAATACAATATTCATTTTGATTGAAACAATAAACAGTAATTTTCTGCAGAATAAACACTGCTAAAAAATGTATAATACTATACTTTTATAGATGATATAAGAAATGGTACATTTGAAATATATACTGTATGTGTTTTCATTATAAAATCAAGATAAAGAAAGATTATACATGATTCAGCAAAATGCACTTTGTCATTTTAAAACCAACAATGGGCAATATGTATTTTAAATGTTAAAACTGATTAAATATTAACGTGGTTGTAAAGTTTAATGAATAAGTACCCGGTAACATAATCTTAAAAACAGGGGAACTTTCATTTATTAAAATTTATAAAGAGGCTTAATTTTTAAAATACTTACCTTTTGCGTTATGTAAACATAAAGCCAATCCTCCGCCCGCAGCTCCTGCTTTCTTCAGCAGATTGATGATGAATCCTGATTCCTCCAATCGTTGTGTGCCCCCTTTGGCGTCCATCTCGTGAGGCACGCAATGATCGGAGGAAGCCGGATCTTCATGGATATGCTAATGAAAGCAGGAGCTGCGAGCAGTGGATCAGCTTTATGTTTACCATGAATCAAAGGTAAGTATTTAAAACAAATAAGTGTCTTTGTAAAGTTTAATGAAAAAAAAAGCTCCCCTGTTTTTAAGATTATTTTTAGATACCGGGCACTTATTGATTAAACTTTACAATCACTTTAACATTCAGTTTAACCAAAGTCATGATGATTCATGAAATTCATTTTTTGGGGATTAGGATTACATGATGAAAAGTTGGGGGCCCTTTCTATAGGGACATTGTTTCTAGTTATGCCTCTAGCTTAATGTGTTACTGTTTTGTCCCTTCTTCCTTGTAATTGCAGTGTCCACTATCAGTGCACAATGCATCTGGTCTATTTTTTGATGGGACTTTCTATTTTCACAGGGCATAAATAATGATTGTTATAATGATAGTTTATTGTGCTTTATGTATTGATAAAAATCAATGGAAAAAGCTTAAAACTAATTTTGAGGAGTTATTTGAACAAGGGAAGTGAAGTGCCATAACAATTCTTCTTTAGGAAATGCTTCTTTGAGATCACTTTTACTGGTATGGTGAAATAGAGTGCTTGAATTAATTGGTAAATGTCCTGGGTGCAGTGTTGCAATATTTTAAAGGGTCATTATAATACAACAATGAATTGTTTTAATTAGAGCATGAAACGTTTTCCTTAGTGTCCCTTGCATATATGTATATTATGTAAATGTATATGTGTATGTGTGCATGTGTATATATATATATATATATATATATATATATATATATATATACTGTATATATATATATATATATATATATATATATATATATATATATATATATATATATATACTGTATATACTGTATATATATATATATATATATATATATATATATATATATATATATGTTTATTTTATTTTTTGGGGGGGTTTGTATATGAGATAGCTGGTTTTGTTCTGTGAAACCACAACCCATAAAATGGGTTGAGCTTGCAGGTAAATCTGCAGGCTCATGAGAACACATCTGCAATGCTAGTCAAGAAGCAAAGGCCTTAAGACTACTAGTACTTAACCTCTCTGCCAACATAAGAGCGGCAGAGAGAGAGTTAATTCACCTTGGCAGATCCAACCTTGATAAATGACAAGCCCTGCTCTTGCATAAATGGTTGTGCATGAAATGAGGAACAAGTATCCTTTGTTGAAGGTGCAGCAATGCACTACTGGGAGCTAGCTGAATGCACTGGGTGAACCAATAACATAAGGAATATATGTGAAGCAACAATCAGCCTACCTAGAATCTCTTTTCAAAAAAGTATAACAAGAGAACAAATAAAATAAAAATTTGAAAATTCACATTCATGAAAGTTAAAAATTGGATTTCACGTCCCTTTAACTGTTCAAAAAATATTTTTTGGAAAACATGCATAGAAACCTTTTTTTAAAATGTCTGACTTGATTTGCTAATTGTTTTTAGGTTAGTCTCTTTTTTAAATAAATATATTGATTTGTAAAAGCATATTAGTAAAATGAGAGTAGTTATTCTTATAAAGAACTAGATTACAAGTGGTTAATTAAACAATTGTCCCCCAATTGCCCCAAAATAAAATGTATTGCTTATTTATTGAAATAAAAATTATGAGCATCTTTAAAAAATGTTTTACTAATTGCACGAATCAGTTATAAGGGGTTAAAGTGAGAGAATATGGGGTGTTAGAAAAAAAGTACCTTTACATTGCAGTCTATAGGGACTGTGTGTTCACTGTAAAGATATATGTATTTGCTTATATACATATATATTATATTATATATATATATATATATATATATTTAAACTTTGCTGCCCATCGCTGTGCGACTTGCCCCCTTTGTTGTTCTCTGCCGTGCAATCTGTATGCGAGATCGCGTTCGCATTAGCGCTTGACTTAAAAAAACAACTTAGTTTTGCGCTCTACTCGTAATCTGGCCCTTAGTAAGCTAGTTGAAATGCTAACTAACTATAGGAATCTACAAAGGACATACATGGGGAAAAATCAATATTAGAAAAAATAATTTCTCTATGGCAAACAAGCTAATCTTTTGGGTAAATATATCTTTGAAACACAAGGCATTATAGTAAGAAAAAATAAATATTAGAAAATAAAAGCAATATCTTCATAGCAAAAAGGTAATTCTTATGGGAGGCACATCACTAAAATATGTGGCATTATAGTATCAAAATTCCAGCTGTACATATGTACCAAATATATGCATTTTTTTGCTTTATAAATATATTTAGTTTCTATTTAAACAGCTCTGGACACTTTTAATACAATAAAATAAAAACACTTTAAAGGGACAATGTATTCTGATTTTTTTTCACTCTTTTAATTTGTTCCCAGTTATACATTTTACCTGCATGAGTGTATTGAATAGTTTACATATAGATAATTTACCTTCATTTTGTCATTTGAAATAGTGAATGTTCCCTGTTGTATCTCCACCTATACTTTAATATACTTACGTAATGTTTATAGAAAAGATATGTAAATAAGACAGTTTAGAAGTAATCACACTTCCTGTGGGCGTGGGACAGAGAGGTATTAAATGTTAATTTTACATTGTTCTCTTTGAAGGCCACATTTTGTAAGCATTGTCACAATAGGACTATGTTACAAATGTATCACAATTAAGATTGCAGTGTTCTAAAAGGAAGCAATGGTTCTCTGCCACTGGCGGAATGTTAAAAGCAGTATCACCATTAGATATGTGCACAGTGGAAAAATTTGTTTTGGCTCATTTCAGATCGATTCGAATTCAGATACATTTGAATATATTCGTTTCGGATTCATTCGGATTCAAATAAATTTGGATGTATTTGGATGTATTCGTTTTGGATTCAATTTGTAAATTCGGAAGTTAGGTATATGTTATATTGATTCAGAGTTACACAAACGGAATTGTTTCACTGTTCTATCTCACTTAATCTCAATAAATTAGATTTTTATTCTGAATTGTGATTAGTCCATGGTCATTTGAATGTAACAAATAAATTCAAACTAATTTGGATTTATTCGTTACAAATGCATTCAGATTAGTTTAGTTTCGTTGCTAGGGTAATTCAGAAATTTGAATCTTTTCGAATCTCCGAATTTGGCAAAATCCGTCCGAATTTCGATTTGAAATGAAAAGCACATATCTAATCACCATGTAAATGACCACTTTAGAGTCTAGACAGTATTGAATGACAATACAATTTAAATGTGAATTGAAACGGAACCTCTTTTGTTACAATACAATAGTGAAACTTCTATATGAATAATAAACCTATATGAGCTAGGGTATTGTGGGTAGATTGTACTTGTGTGTGTATATATATATATATATATATATATATATATATATATAAATAAATATATATATATATATATAAATATATATATATATATATATATATATATATATATATATATATATATATATATATATATTGGCAAACAAACTTATGTTAATGTGTAGAGTTAAATCTCTTAATCAACTTAATCAACTTAAACTGCTTTGCATGACATCATCAATGACATAACTGATTACATAACACATTACATTGTTGATGTAACATCATCAATGGCATCACTAGTGGCATCACCTATGAAATCATAAATGGCATCAGTAGTTACATAACCCAGAACTTAAGCTCTAGGCATTAATGTCATTTTTTTGCCAATTAATTAAATTGTATTTTTGTTTTATTTTTTCTTCAATTACAGAACTCACACTCATGCACAATGAGAATAAGAATGACCAAAAGTGGATTAAGATCAAACAGCAATTAGTAATTAATTAAATCCATAATATCAAATGTATCTTAGATACAAACACCATCTAAAATAATTAATAGCTGTAACTCCACCAATTTAAAATTGGTGCTCAGCTTCAAGGCAACCAACGTGGGGTCTACAGTGTAGCTCAGCTCCGACATGCTGCATGGCTTCCCTGATCCACCCCTGCCCTCCTCACCTCTCTGTAAATGCCTGCGACTAGCATTTGGTAATCCTGCATGTGGGTAATATAATTTAAATATATATGTAAAAAAGAAATATATAAAAATATATAAAATAGAACTAAAAGGGCAATAAAAAAGAAAAAGAAAATCTTCCTGAGCCCTACTCTCCTGATCTCATTAAGTTGTCATCCAAACAAGTACATTTTTCAAGCAATATAAACAGCTTTCTGAAATCTTCTTGGGACATGCAGGGCTGCCATCAGGGGGTAAAATGGGCAACTGATCTCTGGGGCCCAGTATGCCAGGGGGGCCAGACCCCAGGCTGCGCTAACAGTAATTTTCCTGGAGTGTGTGATACATATTTTTATTGTTTCAGACTATGCTATTGCAGTCTAGGTCCTAGGGAACTGTTTTTTTATTATTACAGCATAGCGTTTACAGGGGGGCCCGAGCCGTGCTATCATCAGTGGATACTACATAGGGGTCCCTGAGTTACGCTAATGTACATCTCAGCCCCCATTTCAGTTATGTACCTGGGACACTGTTTTTTTAATTTTTATTTCAGCCAGCAGAGCACACTACTACAGAGCGAAGGGGGGGGGGGGGTCCGTGCTAATTTAGAAGGATGTATGTTTCAGGTTTCAGCCAGCATGCTCCTTAAAGCGTGAGGAGTCTGGTATACTTTTTTAGTTTGCTTAAACACACAGTTAAAGAAGCACTGTGGCACTGCAGAGTAGTATCTTTTTTAGAACTTGTGAAGGGCTGCTGTATTGCTAGGTATTTAAAAACATAGTTAAAGTAGTACTCTGGCACTGGAGAGTAGTAATTAAGTTGGTCATAAGAGTGATAAAATTACATGCTCTATTTTTTTAGAGACTGTCATTTTATCATCAGTGAGTGCTGCTGCATTGCTATGCATTTAATACTCAAAGAGGTTAAATGCATAGTTAAAGTAGCACTCTAACACTGCAGAGCAGTCATCAAGTTGGCCATAATAGTGGTAATCTACATGCTCTACTTTTTAGAGCCTATGATGTTTTATCATTGAGTGCTGCTGCATTGTTATGTATTTAACCCTCATAGCGGTTAAACACATAGTTAAAGGGACAGTCTACACCAGATTTTTTTATTGTTTAAAAAGATAGATAATCCCTTTATTACCCATTCACCAGTTTTGCATAACTAACAAAGTTATATTAATATATGTTTTACCTCTGTGATTACCTTGTATCTAAGCCTCCACAGACTGCCCCCTTATCTCAGTGCTTTTGACAGACATGCAGTTTAGCCAATCAGTGCAGTCTCCTAAATAACTCCACGGGAGTGAGCACAATCATATCTATATGACACACATGAACTAGTACTGTCTAACTGTGAACATTTTTCAAGATGCTCTGAGCTACGGGGCGGTTTTTAACGATTTAGAAATCAGTTTGTGCCTACCTAGGTTTAGCTTTTCAAAAATACCACTAAGGGAACAAAGCAAATTTAATAATAAAAGTCAATTGGAAAGTTGTTTAAAATTGCATGCCCTCTCAGAATCATGAAAGTTTAATTTGGACTAGACTGTCCCTTTAAGTAGCACTCTGGCACAACAGAGCAGTCATCAAGTTGGCCATAATAGTAATACAATGACAGACAGGCTTTTTTTACAGCCTGCCTTTTTTAATCTATGAAAGCTGCTGTATTTCTATGTATGTAAAGTCTGCTGCTTATGCTGCTGAAAGAACAGCACAAGAATCTACTGAAGTGACACCTCATGAGTGATACAAATAAAAGCACTGAATTAGTCTGCTCTCCCTATGCCATCATCTTTGACCCTTATATTCTCAGTATCCCCCTGTGATTCCACCCTGACCCTGTAGCTTTAGCCCTAACATTCCTGCCCCTGTAACTATTACAACCTTGCTCCTATACCCCTCACTACCTATCCAGTATCTCTCACACTCCTGCCCCTTTACACTTAACCTTTTGCCCCTATGATCCTTAACTCTCCAGCCCCAATAACTTTACTTTTTCTACCCACATTACCCTCACCCTAACATTGTAACATCCTTATTCCCCTATAATTTTCCTTTTCTGTCCAGGTAACCCCCCCCCCACACACACACACACAACCTCTGTCTCTAAAAAATGAAATTCTTTCTCCTGCACTTGTAACCTTCACCCCCTGGCCCATTAACCTACACCACCCTAACCCTGTAACACCCACCCTCCTGCCCCTGTAACATTCATGTTCCTTTCTAGTTGTAACATTCACTCTTCTGCCTATGACCGTGTCACTGCAACTCACTCGTCTTCACTTTTTTTCTTCCGAACCAATGGAAGAGGCTTGGGCACTCGCTAGGATGATAGACAGGCAAACCACAAGGGGGAACTGATAGGGACAGAAATTGTGAGGGAGGGAGATCCAGAAAGGCAGAGAAACTTGTTGCAATGGGGTAACAGATAGGGAGAGACACCTGGAGGAAAATACCCTGAGGTACAAGGAGAACTGGAAGAGAGAAGAGATTTATTGCTACAATGAAGACAAGGAAACTTGCACAAGGCCAAAATGCAGATGATTTGTATTACCTTACATCTCATGCTTCTTCATCTTCTGCTTGCCCTGTTGCTCCAGCTTACGGTCTTCAGCCGGTGATGTCATTGTCACATGATCAGCTTACCAGTCCACCAGAATAAACTCCACTATGTGTCTGTGGGAGCAACAGCTGTGCTAATGGTGTCAGTAAATCAACAATAAGAAGAAAGACAGTCAGCTCACAGGGCTGCAACGTCAATTCTTTATTTAAAGTTGCCAAGTAAAAACAGAAGCTGTACCTTACTTTGATGACTTGCTTATGTTTATGAAGCTTCTTTTTTTACTTGGCAACTTTAAATAAAGAATTGACATTGTAGTCCTGTGAGCTGACTGTCTTTCTTCTTATTGCTATGTACAATTTACACTTTTCTGTGATAGGCCAGACTTTGCTCAGAGGAAGGCACAAAACCTCTGCACTGATCTGAAAAAAATACAAATGATTCATGTATTTTATTTTAATATTTTAAATAAATGTGATCAAAATAAAGTAAAATGAATAAAGATAATATCATATACGTAGAAATGCACATTAAAACCTTTCTTTCTCTTTACTACCTTTCTCTAGACAAGGTTCACATAAAAAGTACTGTAAGTGTTGAACTGTTCTTTGCTGGGATACTTTAGTGGCTTCTCCCATTTCCCTAAACCTTTTTAAAATAAAAAAATATCCCAAGCTTACTTTTCTGTAGACTTTTCAAGTTATTCAGCTGTTTTGTTCTCCAAGCTGCAGAGAACAGTATCAGCTGTGTTATGAAAAATGATCTAAGCAAAGAAAATGTCACAGTGGTAGACTTATTTTAGGCTACTTAAAAAAAATATCAGGGAAAGTTTGCTTTTAATGAATTCAATAAAAGAGGGGCTACAATGGAAGATTTAAAACTAAAATCATAAAGCATTGGGGCAAAGCCTGGTGAAGCTAGATCGCTAGAAGACAATACTCATAACACAAGTATCTGACATCAGACTTAGGGCTCAATTCTAAAAGTTCTGCTGATCTGTGCATGTTTTCCCCACACCACTACTAGCAGGGGCAGCGCTAATGATATTTTATAAAAAAGGGGCTGTCCCTGCCAGTGGCGATGTCTCCGACACAAAAAATGAGAGCTCTGTGTTAGGTAGAAGTTCGCAATGAGGTGCGAAGTACAGAGGGAGAAACAAGCGTGTTTTTAAATTTGAATAATGTGCCTAATAAAAAATAAAATGCACTGTGTTCAGTGCACTATACCTTAATTTTGCTGTAATTTTAGTATGCAAATGTTTTCATTTCAGAGTAATAAGTGTTTTAAGTATGTAAGTAAGGGTCAAAACTCACAACCTTTTAAATAGCCAGAAAAAACAGAACTGTAGTGTGAAAATGTTTACAAAATTTGAGAGAAAATTGAATATACAACATGGAAAACTAGTGTTCACCCCATATTAATGAGAAAACAACAATCACACTTTGTATTTTGTAACTACATGTATATATTTCTTTCTGAAAAGGGCTGGCGAGTATTCTTATAGAATCTCACCAGCCCAGAGACCTTTTTTAGAATTTGGTTCAAAATGATAGAAAAATGTATTGCCATAAAAAAAAAATCCTAAAAAAAACCCAGTTATATATTATCATATATTTTAGATATGCTTTATGTAATGTATACATGATGTCTGTCTGTGTGTTTTTGCCTCTAGCCAGATTAATGAATGAGGTTTGTGACTTGTATGTATTGATCAAAATGATTTAAAGCTACTTTATACTAAAAATTGTAACAATATGACTTTATGCTTGGCCTATGGTTTAATTAAGCTTTTTGCATACTGATGCTGTTAGTCAATGGGTGTGCAAGTGGGTTAACAATGTATGTTTCTAGTATCATCAGGATGATACATAAGTAGTTAATATACTGGCTGTACATGTGGTAGTAAACCTAAAACATGATGTTATGGCACTTCCGGTAGGTGGGACTAGCGGTCGGCAGCAGGGAGTAAGAGCTCCGTTAGTTTCAGACAATAAAAATCATTAAAACGTAATCTCCTGCTCCCGTCCACCTTCTCCACAGCTGCACCTTGCTGGGTTATCTGACATGGACACTCACCAGCCGACAGTAAACTTTTGAAGGGCCTTCCATCGGCTCCAGCCTCCAGTAGAGATACTGCAACACCTGCCGCATGGTCCGCCATCTTGTGGCCTATGAACCGCCTCCAACCCAGGAAACATCAGTGGGCAACCTCCCTGCTGCACTTACCCCAGGACTCAGAGCATACAAAGGTAGACTGGCAGAGGAGACGACACACCGTCCTGTGGAGTAGCTCACTGTGCTGCAGTGCTCCCCTCTCACAAAATTACCGGAGACCCCTGCATAAGGCATAGAAATTGAGAGGGTCACACTGACAAGAATGGGGAAGGAAAAGATTTACCACCATTAAACACATCCACGTGGTGAACCTATGTTTAGGCTTTTTCTTTAGGACTTGTGACTTGAGAAGCCTGCTGACACAGTATTGACATACTAAGGGCATACATGAAAGTACTTTCTCAAATTATCGCCTAGCCCACAAAACAGCATGAGTCACAAACCAAAACCCTTAGATAGAAAATCTCGCCACACAGCAGAAATACATGCTGAAAGTCATTACCAAACTGATTGCTTGGAATCACACTCTGGAAACCACTCTTGTTTTATGCAAGATTTAAAGGCTCTTTTTCTACCTAAAATTGACTCACTGCAGGCAGGAGTAGACAATCTAACAAGTGAAGTGAGACAGTTTTCAACACGTCTCTCTGTCGCTGAGACCCGAATAGCAGATGTGGAAGACAGACAACCCAGCACAGATATTTAACTTCAAAAAGTCCTAAAGCACAAACAATACTTAATGGATAGGGTTGATGACCTAGAAAACAGTAGCCGCCATAACAATCTACGTATTGTTGGGTTACCAGAGGCAATAAAAGGCAAAGCACTAATGGAATTTGTATCTTTCACATTTCCTAAACTTCTTGGTATTGTTGATGATCAGCTCCCTATTAATGTAGAGAGAACAGACAGAGTGGGCCTAGAGACCCCAATGGAGATTAGAACCAAACCCTGTCAAATAATATTAAAGTGCCTTAACTTTCAAGAAAAAACTCTCGCCTAGATTACGAGTTTGACATTAACCTTAAAAAGCAGCGTTGAGAGGTCCCAATGCTGCTTTTTAACGCCCGCTGGTATTACGAGTCAGGCAGGAAAAGGTCTAGCTCTCACTTTTCTTCCCCTTATGTCAATTGCATATCCTATCTTTTTAATGGGACTTGCCTAACACCGGTATTACGAGTCTTGGAAGAAGTGAGCGGTAGACCCTCTCCTGTCAAGACTTCAAATTTCAACAAATAAATAAAATACAGCACCCACCAGATAGTACTGAGCACGGAGAGGGTTAACCAAACCCAGACAAATCACAATGTAAAGAAGTTCTCCAGCTAGTAATGCAAATCGGCCTTTATTTGTGCATACAGGGTTCCAACAGTAACAGCAAAGTTTCAGGCAAACAATATGTCCTTTGTCAAGCTAAATATCAAGTGATTATACAGGTGTTTAAATAGCCCTACTGGCATCAAACTATGTATATTAACATCCCTAGTGCGCCACCTAGTGGTCAAAGATTTTTCACAAAGGCAATTATGTTTTTGACCACTAGGTGGCGCACTAGGGATGTTAATATACTTTGTTTGGCACCAGTAGAGCTATTTAAACACCTTTATAATCACTTGATATTAAGCTTGACAAAGGGCATATTGTTTGCCTGAAATGTTGCTGTTACTGTTGGAACCCTGTATGCACAAATAAAGGTCGATTTGCATTACTAGCTGGAGAACTTCTTTACACTGTCAAGACTTCTACCGCATTTAAAAGTCAGTAGTTAAGAGTTTTATGGGCACTAAAGTGCTTCAAAGTACACTAACACCCATAAACTACCTATTAACCCCTAAACCGAGCCCCCCCCCCTCATCGCAAACACTATAATAAAATGATTTAACACCTAATCTGCCGACTGGACATCGCCGCCACTTTAATAAATGTATTAACCCCTAAACCCCTGCACTTCCGCCTCGCAAACACTAGTTAAATTTTATTAACCCCTAATCTGCCTGCCCTAACATCGCCGACACCTGCCTACATTTATTAACCCCTAATCTGCCACCCCAATGTCGCCGCTACTATATTAAAGGTATTAACCCCTAAACCTAAGTCTCAACCTAACCCTAACACCCCCCTAACTTAAATATAATTTAAATTAAACGAAATGAATTTAACATAATTAAATAAATTAATCCTATTTAAAACGAAATACTTACCGATAAAATAAACCCTAAGCTAGCTACAATATAACTAATAGTTACATTGTAGCTAGCTTAGGATTTATATGTATTTCACAGGCAACTTTGTTACAATAACTAGGTACAATAGTTATTAAATAGTTATTAACTATTAAATAACTACCTAGTTAAAATAAGTACAAAATTACCTGTAAAATAAATCCTAACCTAAGTTACAATTACACCTAACACTACACTATCATTAAACTAATTACCTAAACTACCTACAATAAATTACAATTAAATTCAATAAACTAAATTACGGGGAAAAACCCACTAAATTACTGAAATTTTTTTTTACAAGAAGTTTAAACTAATTACACCATTGAGCTCGCATTCTATTGCCTGATCCAGTCAGCCAATCGGATTGAACTTCAATCCAATTGGCTGATTAAATCAACCATTCTGATTTTTCCTACCTTAATTCCGATTGGCTGATAGAATCCTATCAGCCAATCAGAATTTGAGGGATGCCACCTTGGATGACTTCATTTAAAGGAACCGTCATTCGTCGTTAGTCCGTCGTGCTGAAAGGATGCTCTGCACAGGATGTCTACAAGATTGAGTTGCTCCTCGTCAGATGGAAGAAGATAGAAGATGCCGCTTGGATGAAGCCTTATGCCGGTCCGGATGTCCTCTTCTGCCTGGATAGGATGAAGACTTCTGCCGGTCTGGATGTCCTCTTCTGCCCCATCGGATGAACACTTGTGCCCGGCTGGGTGAAGACGGCTCAAGGTAGGGTGATCTTCAATGGGGTAGTGTTAGGTTTTTAAAGGGGGGATTGGGTGGGTTTTAGAGTAGGGGTGTGTGGGTGGTGGAAATTGGATGTAGAAGCGCTGGTCTTAATGGTATATCCTTTTAAATGGTGTTGACACACTGAAGAAAAAAACTTGAATTGTGATTTGCAGAAGTTAACACCAAATATTGTGCAGTATACTTACTCCGAAAAATTCAGAGTTCAGCCTCTTCACATAGGTTTGTAACCTGGTTTGCCCATATTTAGGATTTTACAGATATCTGTAGACAATGGAGATTACACTGAAAGTGGTTGTATCTCACAACATATATAAAGTGCAATATACTCACTCCGAATAATTCGGAATCCGGTTCCTCAAAAGGGGGTTTGTAGCTTGAAAAATACTTCCAAAAAGGCAGCAGAGAAAAATACTTGTTGTAAAAAACAAATATTTATTAAAACATGTTGATAAAAGCTCTTAATTTGGCTCTACGCATTTCAACGACTGAAATCGTCTTTCTCAAGAGCAATAAAAAGTTTGGAAGTGCTGCCTATGGAGTATTACAGGTGTATTTATACAGATAATCAATGTTCCTGTTCCGGTGAAAACACCGGAATAGGACTCACAAATAAAACAACATTTTTATTTATCCCCATCCGATTGTATTTGAGAATAGTGCAATATGTAGTTTTGCTTAAGCCATTTCGCTTAGAATCTCAATAATTTGTCAAATCGGATCGATATAAATCAATTATAAAATGAAAAGATCGTTAAACAATCATAACGAAGTAACAGAATGTTCCCTTTCGAGTCCTGATCTTGTGTATTTCCCTTTCAGGTCCGACGAAGGTTGCGCTATCACGTGTCACAGTCGGGCCAATCGTATGATGAACGCTGTTCCAAATGTTCTATGTAGCTTGTGTGAGAGTCTCTTTTCAGGTCCTATCAAGAGTCCAATGTCACGTGTCTTTAATGGACCAATCCTGTTTTGAGCGATATTTCCAGACTTTCATTCACCGTGTTCCAATTATAACCAGTTCTTGTCTTTTTTATTTTCTCTAAGGGGTATGTAATGAAAGTGCGGATCACCTTGGGTCATATATTAGTTGTATATAAAACAATAATACATTTTATAGAAAAAAATCATTGGAGTTATAAAAAAAAATGTAAATTTCTAGAAATACAATTTCTTGAAATAAAATTTCTTAAGATAAAAATGCCAAATAAAACAATGCAAAATAATAATATCTACTTTTCAGTTGTGATCATAACATTAAAATTAATCGATCATGTCATGATTCCGAGTGAAAATTCTTATTAACTTGTTGATACTATCTTTTGTATGTCTATATGTAGCATGACTCCTTCTCATAAAGTGATACATGATAGATGAATACATGGATAAATAACTTTTTTCTTGTATTATATATTAAATTGGGTTTGCTTCAATAAGTGAATTGGTATTACCTACTATTTACAGTATTCTCCTAACTGTGAATGATTGGAAAAAAAATAAAAATATATATAATAAAAAATAATAAATAAAATTGGATAAAATAACATTGGGGTAATGAAAAAAATAATAATGTAAATGATTATTGTGTGGTTCTTTTATGTTATATATTTTCATTTAATGTTTGTTTATTAAATAAACACTGCCACTCTGATATCTTTATTTAATCAATACTGTCCATATGTTTTTAATGTATGTATCCACCATTGTTCTCTCTTGTTTAATTCTCTTTCTATCTCACCCCCTCTCCAATGTAGTGAAACTTTTTCTATGCCAATCCATGATAGATGTTTTTTATCATATAGTGAGCAGTTATTATAATGTAGTGGAACTCCATGATCTTCCTTCTCCTTTTCAATTTTATTAAGATGTTCTAGTATTCGTGTTTTTACGAATCTTGAGGTCTGACCAAAATATTGAATCTGACAGTTGCACTGTAATAAATAAATTACATTTTTTGTTTTACAACTGATGAAATCTTTTATTGTATATGTTTTCCCTGTTATGGTGGAAGTGAATGTCTTATGTGTTTTTTTTGTATAGTTATACACCTTGCAATGTCCACAGGTATAGAACCCTGTTAGGTTTGCAATCTGGATGGGTTTAGGGGGCTTAATCCCTTTTATAAGAGACGGTGCTAGTTTTTGTTTAAAGCTAGTTCCTTTTCTGAAAGTTATGATAGGTTTTTTGGGATGATATTATTCAAATATTCATCATTCTTAAGGACATTCCAATGTTGATTTATAATGTGTTTGATTTGTTTATGACCACTGTTGTAAGTGGGGATAAACCTGGGAAATATGATTATGTAAGGGTTCTTGTTTTTTATTTGTAATTAGGAGATGTCGGTCTCTATTTCCAACTTCAACTCTATCTTGTTCTAGAGTGTTGCTATCATAACCTTTATGTTCAAACCTTTCTTTAATAATTTTAGATTGTATGTTAAAATCATCTATAGTATTGCAATTTCTTCTTATATGGAGAAATTGCCCTTTGGGAATAGCTTTTATCCAAGTTGGGTGATGCTCACTATCTCTTCTGATATAGGTATTCATATCACAACTTTTAAACAAGGTTTTAGTATGTACATTACCCGCTTCTACAAAGATTGTCAGGTCCAAGAAATTAATTTCGGTTTTATTGAATTCTGGTGTCAGTACTATACCCATATTGTTGTTATTTAAATGGGAAACAAAAGTTTTTAATGATTCTTTGTCATTATTCCAGACACAAAGAACATCATATATGTACCTCCGCCAGGACACCAGGCTCGCCCCAACCACGTCACATGACCATAAATAAGTGTGATCATAGTGGTCCATGTATATATTCGCGTAACTTGGGGCGAACCTGGTGCCCATGGCGGTGCCACGTATCTGAAGGTACTGTTTATTATTGAACCAAAAAAAATTATGTTTTAATATGAATGTTTTAATATGAATTCTATTGATATAAGAATAAATTCTAGTAATGCAGTAGACAAGGATTTATTACAATAATGACCGTTCTGATTGGGTAACAATCTTTTCATTTTATAATTGATTTATATCGATCCGATTTGACAAATAATACAATCGGATGGGGATAAATAAAAATGTTGTTTTATTTGTGAGTCCTATTCCGGTGTTTTCACCGGAACAGGAACATTGATTATCTGTATAAATACACCTGTAATACTCCATAGGCAGCACTTCCAAACTTTTTATTGCTCTTGAGAAAGACGATTTCAGTCATTGAAATGCGTAGAGCCAAATTAAGAGCTTTTATCAACATGTTTTAATAAATATTTGTTTTTTACAACAAGTATTTTTCTCTGCTGCCTTTTTGGAAGTATTTTTCAAGCTACAAACCCCCTTTTGAGGAACCGGATTCCGAATTATTCGGAGTGAGTATATTGCACTTTATATATGTTGTGAGATTCAACCACGTTCAGTGTAATCTCCATTGTTTACAGATATCTGTAAAATCCTAAATATGGGCAAACCAGGTTACAAACCTATGTGAAGAGGCTGAATTCTGAATTTTTTGGAGTAAGTATACTGAACAATATTTGGTGTTAACTTCTGCAAATCACAATTCAAGTTTTTTCTTCAGTGTGTCAACACCATTTAAAAGGATATACCATTAAGACCAGCGCCTCTACATCCAATTTCCACTAATCTATAAATAGTCCTTTGGGAGAGACTGATAGAAGGCTGCGGTCACACAAGAGGGGATCATTTTTCTCTAACTATTCTAGTCATTCTGTAAAGTTTGTTGTTTTAACACCTACCCTATCTGTATAGTATCTGAAATTCGTGTGTGGGTGGTGGGTTGTAATATTGGAGGGGGTTATTGTAAAAAACATTTTACAGGTAAAAAAGCTGATTACTTTGGGGCAATGCCCCACAAAAGGCCCTTTTAAGGGCTATTTGTAATTTAGTATAGGGTAGGGCATTTTATTATTTTGGGGGGCTTTTTTATTTTATTAGGGGGCTTAGATTAGGTGTAATTAGTTTAAACTTCTTGTAATTTTTTTATTTTCTGTAATTTAGTTTTTTTTTCGTAATTTAGTTTATTTCATTTAGTTGTAATTAATTGTAGGTAGTTTAGGTAATTAGTTTAATGATAGTGTAGTGTTAGGTGTAATTGTAACTTAGGTTAGGATTTATTTTACAGGTAAATTTTACTTATTTTAGCTAGGTAGTTATTAAATAGTTAATAAATATTTAATAACTATTGTACCTAGTTAAAATAAATACAATGTTGCCTGTAAAATAAAAATAAATCCTAAGATATCTACAATGTAACTATTAGTTATATTGTTTCTATCTCATGGTTTATTTTATAGGTAAGTATTTAGTTTTAAATAGGAATTGTAGTTATTTTATTTAGATTTATTTAAATTATATTTAAATTATATTTAAATTAGGGGGGTGTTAGGGTTAGACTTAGGTTTAGGGGTTAATAACTTTATTATAGTGGCAGCGACGTTGGCAGCAGCAGATTAGAGGTTAATTAATTTAATATAGTTGCGGCGACGTTTGGGGGGCAGATTAGGGGTTAATAACTATAATGTAGTTGTCGGCGATGTTGGGGGAAGCAGATTAGGGGTTTATAAGTATAATGTAGGTGGCAGCGGTGTCCGGAGCGGCAGATTAGAGGTTAATAGTATAATGCAGGTGGCGACGATGTCAGGGGCGGCAGATTAGGGGTTAATAAGTGTAATATTAGGGTTGTTTAGACTCGGGGTTCATGTTAGGGTGTTAGGTGCAGACATATTTTTTATTTTCCCATAGGAAACAATGGGGCTGCATTAGGAGCTGAACCCTGCTTTTTTGCAGGTGTTAGTTTTTTTTTCAGCCAGCTCAGCCCCATTGTTTCCTATGGGGAAATCGTGCACAAGCACGTTTAGCCAGCTTACCGCTACCGTAAGCAACGCTGGTATTGAGGTGAGATGTGGAGCTAAATTCTGCTCTACTCTCAAAAAAACCTGTAATACCAGCGTTGGCTTAAGGGAGCTGTGGAAAAAAAAGGAGCGTTAGAGCCACAAGCCTTGCCGACAAAAACTCGTAATCTAGCAGTCTGCTTCTTCAGGCCTACAGAGAGAAAAAAGAAGTCAAACATAAAGACACTCGTCTTCTATTGTTTCAAGACTACTCCGCCGGGGTTACTAAAAAGAGAAAATATTTTGTTCCCTAATGCACAAAGCTGCATGACCAAGGCCGTCAGGTAGCACTGCTATATCCAGCCAAACTTTGCTTTAACACTCCTTATAGGCCAAAATTCTTCCATACCCCCCAGGCCTTGGAATCATACTTGGAGACGGAACAACATCAATCTCCCATCTGAGATGGGGGCCTTTACAGATCCTGGACTATTGCTTGATGAAGAGACTGCACCCTAGAACTTGAACGTTATACATAATGTATACCTCTAATTTTTGTTTGATGTTGCTTTTTGAAAAAATACAGATAGTATTGTTTATGTTAGTGTTTGAGATCTGCACTATTATTTTTGTTACTACTTACATTTTGAAGACTTGTTCTTTCCTTAGGATAGATCTCTATAGGTTAAACTATGTGTACTTTAGTCAATAAACATTAAAATATCTGAGGCATGCAAATAAGTCGCAACTTAGGTTTACTGATGTATCAAGACCATTGAGGCTTCTTACTACTACCCATTATGGTTGGGGATGGGGAACATGAAAAGCTCTGCTCGGACTGGGTGGGGAAGACAGTGTATCTCTCCTATCATAGCTCTAGCAGAGGTCTAGCCATTCTATTTGGTAAACGCTTACAGATAGATATCCATAACACTATCAATAATCCAGATGGTAGATATCTCATCACCCAAGTTGCCATTAACTATATTGCATACACTCTATGCAATATCTATGCTCCCAACACTAAAACTATGAGGCCCATTTATCAAGCTCCAGATGGAGCTTGAGGGGCCGTGTTTCTGGTGAGCCTTCAGACTTGCCAGAAACAGCAGTTATGAAGCAGTGGTCTAAAGACCACTGCTCCACAACCTGTCCGCCTGCTCTGAGCAGGTGGACAGAGATTGCCGGGAATTCAACCCGATCAAGTATGATCGGGTTTATTGACACCCCCCTGCTGGCAGCTGATTGTCCGCGAGTCTGCAGGAGGTGGCGTTGCACCAGCAGCTCACAAGAGATGCTGGTGCAATGCTGAATATGGAGAAGGTATTGCTCTCCGCATTCAGCGAGGTATGTTGGACCTGACCCTCACTGTCGGATCAGGTCCGACATGCCTTTGATAAATATCCCCCTATGTCTTTTTGGAAAAAACTAACTCAAGCCCTTATCCCTTTGTTGGTACTAGGTTGATAGTTGGAGGTGACTTTAACCTATCCCCACACCCTTTGATTGACAGAACTTGGCTACAAGACAAAATTACTTCTAAGAGATTACACAATTATAAGGGTAAAATTGAAAGTAAAGTATTTGGCTTGCTAGTTGATTATTTGGCTGTGTGTGACATTTGGCATAGAAGACACCCTGAGGATGGGGATTTCACTTGTCTGTCTAAGGCCAACTTCTCTTTGTCACGGTTAGACCTCTTTCTAATTACAGACTCCCTGATTTCGCAGATCCACTCTGACAAAATTCACAATATAATGATCTCTGATCATGCTTGTCACAATGCTGCTTCCACTGTTTTATTGCGGCTTGGATGTTTCCTCCTTCCTTCCTACGCTGGGTTGCCTAGCAACATGATGCTCATTCTGGGCCAACCCACTCTGATGACATCAGGCGGGCTACTTATTCAGTGCGACATGGACCACCGGTGCCCGTCTCTGAACTCTGTGAGTACATTCCTATTTGCACTGCCTAATATTAAGTTGCCAAACTCTGCCTGCCTGACTATACTCCTGATTAACCCTGCACTGCCTGATATTAAGTTGCCAAACTCTGCCTGCCTGACTACGCTCCTGATATTAAGTTGCCAAACTCTGCCTGCCTGGCTACGCTCCTGATTAATACAATTTCCACTCTGAGTAGCAGCAAACAAATAGTGTTTATTTAAAACAACAAAACACAATCAGCAACGTTTCAATATTTCTAACTTATTCATGCTAAACATCATACTGAAATGATTCTATTTATACCTTATCACCACTAGGTGGCGCTGCAAGGGCAACTTCCCATTAACCCATTAAATACTATTAAATACAATGTATTACCAACTTCCATAGTATTATCTAAACCTACCCTAAGTATTTAATAAATTTAAAAACTTATTCTTTATACAGAATTTCAAAATAGAATCTTAACAAATGACATCTCAAATACAGACATATTTAGAAATAACATTCTATAAAAATACAGACATACCTAGATCTCTATTTAACCAATTTGGTTCCATAATGCCCAATTTCCAAATCCAAAAACATTCACACTGTTTTTGTAAAAGTTCTCTATCCCCTAACCTACGTGGCATAGCTACTTTTTCTATAATCTGAAACCACAATTGCTCTATTGAATGACCTTTCTCAATAAAATGATGAGCTACAGGGGCTTTTAAATTCTTTGTTCTAATACAACTTTTATGCTCAATTATCCTATCCTTTATAACCCTAGTCGTTTCTCCTACATAACTCCCCCCACAAGGGCATTTAATTAAGTAAATCACATATGATGTTAAGAATGTATGGTGCCCATTAATTTTAAATTTCTTTCCTGTGATTGGATGAAAAAAGACAGGCCCTTTGATCATATTGTTGCAGCATGAACAACTAAGGCAAGGATAGCATCCCTCATTTCTACCAGTGATGAATTTCTGTTTTAACTTGAAAGTGTAGACCCCACATCAGTTGTTGCTTTAAATTTAGGCCTTGCTTATACGCTGGCATAGGTACATTTTTAAACTCTTTTATTTGGGGATTGCATTCTGATAGTATAGCCCAATGTTTCTTAACTATACGTTGGATTTGATTAGACTGAGCATTAAATTCAGATACAAATATTAAGCGCTCTTCTTTATTACTTTGTTTCTTCCTAGGACTTAGTTGAGTTTATCTGGAAACAGACAGCGCATAATTAATTTCTGCATCTATTATTTCTGATGGGTAACCTCTCTTAGAGAATCTATCTGCCATTTCTTTAAATCTAAGTTTTAATAAATTATCATCTGTGATAATTCTGCGTGCTCTTAGAAATTGACTGCTAGGAAGGGCCTTTAAGAGAGATACAGGGTGAGCACTGTCAAAGTGCAATAAACTATTTCTACCTGTCTCTTTCCTAAAAAGATCCACCTTTAGCCCCCTTCCATCTTTTATAACTTTAGTGTCAAGAAAAGTAATGTTACTCTCACTCCAAGTTAACTTAAATTTTATATGTCCAGATGCTTCATTTATTTCGTTCACAAATGCCAATAGGGATCCAACGTTGCCCCACCATATCCCAAAGATATCATCGATATAGCATCACTGGAACGTCGGATATATCAACGGGGGACTCCGAGGCAGACAACGCCGAGGCGGATGCAAGCACCGCAGCTCCAAAAGACAAACAGCAGATACAGCTGAGATCGAGAAGGGGCAAATAATAGTCAGTAGACCGGGTAAGATTGATATTGCAGTAGCAGGCAAGTTTGATCTCAGTATTGAGGCAGAAGACACGGTCATCAATATTTCAAATGCTGAACTTTCACAAGATGAAATTATTACCCTTAACAAAGGACTTTCTTTCTGTCCCAGGAGGGATTGTGATTTTTTTTCAACTAAGTAAAGATCTATTTAGATTTTATAGAAATCTGAGGCTTAAAAGTTTTACGTGTAATTTGCAGCATATTGAAATAGCTAAAACAGAAAAAGCTGCCTTTAATTTGTCAAAATTTGCGTTAAAGAAAAAAAAGTTATTTTCTACCTCCACAAAATAATCACAGTGTGGAAACATATATCAATCTTGTAGAAAGAGATATTGCTAAATTGCAAGCAAAAGTCATTAAAGGTAAAAATAATGTTAAAGAAATGTCTTCATGCAAAACTGATAAGAATAAAAATATGCATATTAAAAACCAAAAAAGCTATTTCAATTTGAATAATATAGCTGCTGTAAATTTTTTTTTTTTTTTTTTTTTTTTCAAACCAACTTTATTTCAATAAAATCAGTGTACAAGGATTGGAGACACAGCTCCTTTGAGTATACAGAGGCTGATTTTTTTCCAAACAATAAACAATAAAAAACAACTCTTGCTCACATCACTTATCATATTTGAAAGTCACTGATCAGTCCGTTATATGTGATTGTGAGTAAACCTATAGATATGTAGTTTAAACGATCAATATATTTAAGAACAACCAATAATAATAGTGAGCGAACATACATTCAATGGATACAAGCTATCGGTGAACATTCAATAGTTAGTTGGAGCGCTGAGACAATATTATTCCATGCCAATCACATAGTTATATCTATTGGAATATCTCCCCTATTTTCCTTTATCATGGTTATATAGTGTTCCCATGTTGAGGTTATTTCTGCAAAAATGTGCATTGTGTCGTGTTTTAGGTAGTGTATCTCCTCCAGTCTTATCAATTCCGATGTTTATAATATCCACAGGTATTTGTGGGGGATATCTTTACTTTTCCAATTTTTGGCTAATAGAAGTTTAACACTGTTCATCATTATGGTAAATAATTTTAAAAATGGTTTGTATTTTAGAGGGGGAGGTTTATTCAAAAGCCAGATTAGGGGATCTAGTGGGAATCGAGATTCTAAAATTACTTCAATTTCTTCAATGATCTGTCTCCAGAATGTCTGTAGTGTCGAGCACCACCACCACATGTGTGCCATATTGCTCCCCACGTGTCCACACCTCCAGCATTTGTTGTTTGACTTGTGGAAAAGTTTGTGAAGTCTACGGGGTGTGTAGTACCACCTATGTAGTAGTTTAAGATTTAATTCAACGATACATAAAGAGCTTGAAGTCTTCAAGGTATGTAGGAATATTTGTGAGCATGTCTGAGGGAGGATAATTTTGCCTAGGTCCCTTTCCCAGGCTTCCATATATCCCAATACCTGCCCAGGTTGTGTGTGGGTAAGTAATTTGTATATTTTTGAAATAGTGTGTCTCGGAGTTGGGTTTTGGGTAAACAAAAGTTCAAAATTGGTGAGTGGTCTAATCATGTTCGGAGAGCGAAGGTGTTGGGTAAGAAAATGGTGAGTTCTGTGGTAAGTGTACCAATTTGTGAAACAAATAAATCCCTGAGAAACCAAGGTTTCTCGCTTTATCACCCTTTCGTTGTCTATGAGAGTGTATATAGATAGGTCGGTCAGTTTCTCAGTATGTGAGGTCCGTGTTGCTTTGAGGTCTATACTAAACTCTCCGTTGGCCGTCAATGAGGTTAGGGTTGATGGCCTAGAGGAAATGTGGGGGTAATGCAGTAAAGCATCCTGCCATACGTTAAAAGTCTCCAATAAAATTGGGTTCTTGGTGATCGTAATGGGCCTGGTATTGTTAAATGACCAACATATCTCACTTATACTGTGGGTAGGAAAACTATCTAATTCAAGGGTTACCCATCGTTTATTATGTGAGTGTGAGTATAAATCTAGAACTCTTTGTAAGAAGATGGTAGTTCTATAAGCCTGTATGTCAGGCATACCTAGTCCACCCTGACCTTTGTGTTTCATCATGACATTTTTATTAATCCTTGGGTGTTTCCTGTTCCAGGTAAATGTACTGAGGGCATTCTGTAAAAACATCACATAGGTTTTGGGGATAGGGATGGGTAATGTCTGGAGGAGATACAAGATGCGTGGGAATATATTCATCTTAACTAAATTGATCCGTCCCAACCAGGATATATGCATGTTCCTTCATCTAGATAAATCGTTTATTATTCTATCTTTTAACTGAACATAATTGGATTCAAATATTAAACTAAGTTTTGGAGTCAGGTTAATGCTGAGGTATTTAAGGGAGCGGGGGCACCACTTGAAAGGGTTTATTTTCTTGACTGTGTTTAATGTGTCGGAGGGAAGAGTGATGTTCAAGATCTCTGATTTGGGTACATTTATTAAAAAATTGGACATGATATGGAAAGTCTGAAAATCTTCAATTAAGGCAGGGATTGCTCTTACAGGATTAGTCAGAGTAAGAAGAATGTCATCCGCGTATAGAGAGATTAAGTACTTATGTTCTTTAACTGTAAAGCCCTCCATATTGGTGTTGTTACGGATTTTGGTGGCTATAGTCTCGATCATGCAGGCAAATAATACCGGGGATAGGGGGCAGCCCTGTCGTGTGCCGTTAGTGATAGCGAAGGGATCTGACAATATTCCGTTTAAACAGATTCTAGCACTTGGTTGGGTGTATAGGGCAAAAATCTGGTGGAGCATCTTTTCCCCGAAACCTAAATGCTGCAAAGTAAGTTTTAGGTAATCCCAGGCAACACGGTCAAAAGCTTTATCAGCATCTGTGGATAATATGACCAATGGAGTATTATTTTCTTGTGCTTGATGGATAAGATTTAAAGCCCTGACTGTGCCTTCCTTTGCCTCCCTCACGGGGATGAATCCCACCTGATCTGAGTTAATCAAATCAGTAATAAATTTATTGATTCTTGTCGCGAGGATTCTGGCATAAATTTTTAGATCTGAATTTATAAGGGATATTGGCCGGTAGTTGGCGGGGTAATCTGCCGTTCTTCCGGGCTTTGGAATCATAATGATGTGGGCTTCTAGTGCCGTTTGAGAAAAGGAATGGGTATCCTCTATGAAAGAATAGTATGATAAGAGTTGGGGGGCCAACAAATCTTTATATTTGTTATAGTAGGCATATGAACAGCCATCGGGTCCTGGTAACCTACCCGTTGGTAAATTCTTAATGGAATCGAGAATTTCCTCTATAGTTATTGGTTCTTCTAACTGTGATTTTTGGTCTAGGGTAAGTTTTGGTAAATGTAATTGTGAGAGATAGGTTTCTATACTGGATTGACGTAGTGTGTTGTCCTTTGAGGTGTTAGGAGTCAAGTTATAAAGGTCACTGAAATATTCTCTAAAAGTTGCGGCGATAGATTGGGAGGAGTGTTGCATTTGTCCTCTTCTATCTTTAATCTGCATAATATATCTGACCCTCGACTTTTTCTTAACAAGTCTAGCTAGCACTCTGCCTGGTTTGTTGTGGGTGCCAAATGCATGTCGTTTGGAAAGAAATTGTTGTTTATGGAATTCCTTGTTTAAGAGTGTAGATAGTTCCCTCTTCTTATGAGTTAAAAGTTCTAGAGTTTTTAAGTCAGATGGGTCTTTTTTATGTTGTGTCTCTATTTCTTCTATAGAGTATGTCAGAAGAGTTATGGATTCTCTTTTATTTTTATTTATTCGGGCCTTTTGAGCAATCAGTAACCCTCTTATAACTGTTTTATGTGCCTCCCATATGGTCTATGGGGAAATGTCAGGCGTGGAGTTTAAGTGAAAATATTCCATAATATTTTCAGCAATCTTGGTTTGTATGTCTGGGTCATTAAGCATGTATTCGTCCAGTTTCCAAATATAGTTTCTAATTGGTTTGGAGGGCCAGTCAAGTGAGCACTGTATTATATTATGATCAGTCCATGTTACAGGGAGCATTTTCACAGTTCTAAACATTGTCAGGCTAGTTATGTCTGTAAAAATGTAGTGAATATGGCTGTAGAGCTTGTGGGGGTAGGAATAAAATGAATAATCGCGACTGTCTGGGTCGAAGAATGTGTAGAGGAACAGTCAAGTTGTGGTTGTAATGCAATGTTTAGATCCCCCAGTTATTATGGTGCCTGTGGAGAATTCAAATATTTCATTAGCCGATTTTTTGAAGAATTGGTATTGTCACGTAGGTGGGGCGTATAAAGATATAATTGTCACAGGGCGTCCATATAATAAGCCATTTACCAATATGTATCGACCCTCTTTATCTCTATAAACCTTGGTTTCTGAAAGGGAATGTCTTTTTTGAGGAGAATTCCCACCTCTTGGATCTTACGTTTAGGATGAGAGGCATAGAAACATTTTCCAAATTTATAATGAAAAGTTTTAGGTTCCCCGCCCTTTAGGAAGTGGGTCTCTTGTAAGAGTATTATGTCACCTTTCAATCTCTTAAACTCCAAGAGGGCAACATTCTGTTTTATGGGTGAGTTTAATCCTTTGGCATTTACAGATAATAAGAGCATGGAATTGTCTACATTATTAATCATCATATTGGAAGTGTGTGTAAAGGTGTTGATCTATATTATGGGACAGACTTAGAAAGTAAAGGGGCTTACATAGCTTATGTGGGTTTACCTCAACGCTCCAGTTCTTCTGTGTTATATCCATATAGGTGAAAAGTAGTGGTTGCAACAAAAGGTTTAAATTCAACACTACATACCTTATAAACAGTAACATTAACATTAACAACATTAACTTATTAAACAGTAACATAAATAAAAAATTCAAAACTGTATAAATTTTGCTAGTGGTCGGAAAAGAGAAATATCTCCAGTCCACACACACGCAAATGAAGGGGGAAAAAAAAAAATCGTCTCTCTCCACTACATCCCAGGAGCCCATTATTTTCAGTGCTCTCTGAATTTCTTGGTGGTGGTCAGAGTACAAAGTCTTGGTGTATTAATATCCTATCTCGGTAGGCCATTTTAGGAGTAGGGCAATGACCAATATGAAACATTACATACTAATGAACTAGAAACTTATATCTTTTATACTATACTATACTATTTAATGTCAAGGAAAAAGACATGGCTCTTAATCATAAGTTACTTACCTGTCTTTGCAGGCAATGTAGGAAAGGAGGTCTTTGATGTGGCTGTTGAAATTTCACATTAAGTGCTTTGGACAGCGGTTCTAGGTCTGAGATGTCCTTGTAGATGAGATGCTTTCCTTAATGTGGGATAATAATACTGAAGGGGAAACCCCAACGATATTTGATTTTGTGTTCCTGTAAAGTTGAATTGATGAATCTTGCAGCTTTCCTTCTTTCAATGGTAGCAGAGCATAAATCTTGGTAAACTTGGATTTTTTGTTCTCGGAACTGGATCGTGTGTGATGTTCTAGCTGCATTCCATATCAATTCTCTGTCTCTGTAGTGTAGGAGTTTTACAATGACATCTCGTGGCGGTTCGGATGATACAGGCCTAGGGTGGAGAGCTCTATGAGCTCTTTCGATGGAGATCTCTGAGATCTGGGTGGACTGTGTCAGGGTATTAAAGAATTCTATGAGATAGGGCAATAAATTATTTGAATCTACTTCCTCTGAGATTCCTCTAAGTCTCAAGTTGTTTCGTCTCCCTCAGTTTTCTAAGTCCTCTGCCTTCTCTTGTAGGGACTGAATGCATGTAGAGTGTTGTGATAGGCATGTCTCTGATAAGGAAACCATATTGTTTAGAGTGTCCTGTTCTGCTTCTACGTCGTATAATCTGGAACCTAGCTCATTTATTTCTCTTCTGATTTCTGTAAGTTCCGATTTTATAAAGGTTTTCAGATCTGCTATGCCTGATTTGGAGGACAGACTTTGCATAGTATTTTGAATGTGCAATAGTTGTTCTTGAGGGAGTGTTGTGGATTGTAGGGGTGCTTGCAGTTCTGTTTGTGAGCTTGATTTAGGTGGAGATGAGTTACTGTGCACCTAATTTGAGTGTTCTTGCGCTATGAAGAAGGAGTTAAGATTCCCTGCTTGAATGGGAGGTTTTGTGCTTTTCTCCCCTTTAGGGGAGAAGCCATAGTGAGGGATGAATAATAGGGTATTTAGAAGCCATAGTGAGGGATGAATAATAGGGTATTACAAGTAGGTGTATAGAACTGGAGGCCGTAATACGTGTTCTGCAGCGTTATGTGCTGTTACAATTAGCCTTCACGGTGCTGTGGTCTTTTGGTCCCTTCACTGTATAGGGTTAACTGTGTAAGGGCTTAGACTTATATATATAAAAATGCTGGAGATTAGCGTTCATCACAAAAAAAAGTTGTGAGGAGATGTGTAACGTCTCTTTTTTTTAGAAACCCACAAACCGGGTCAAAGTGCATTAATCCCTCATTAGTTAGTTGGTGGGCCGAAGTTGTGACTCTTTGCTGGAGTTATGAGTTGTTTAGCGGCACCCACGTTAGTCTGTTTTATCTCCTCTACTCTCTCTAACAAGTCGGAGCTGCTCCGGTACACTAACAGACTGCAAGGAGTGAACGTGTTAGGGAGGTGTATCAAAATGGCGGCGGTCCGCGACACAGATGCGGCTTAGTGACGGCCTATGTATGTGTGATCTCTGTTATGTGGACTTTTAGTCTCCCGAGTGAGTAAGAGTGTAGCTGAGGGGTATCGGGTGGCAGGTCTGACTCACCACGTAGTATGATTGCGGTCCGGTGTTTCAGGCTGAACATCCACTTATGCTGGATGCAGGTATCTAACGGCTAGGGCGTAGTAGCAGATCAGGGTAAATTTCTTGCTGATTCTCTTCACCACATGTTGTTAGTGTACATGAGAGCCTTTAGGGTGAAATTTTCGAGCATAAGGGCATCTCCTAGCCTGCAGTGGAGAGCAGTCTTCACGGAGCTATGGATCTACACGTCCATGTTCCTGCATGGCCAAGCTCCGCCCCCCGCTGCTGTAAAATCTTTAAGGTCTAGGGATGACATTATTTTGAAAAGAGCCGATAAAGGCGAGGCAATTATTACCTTAGATAGAAACTATTGTGTAGAATAAATTAAACAGCAGTTAAATGCCCCTGATGTGTACAAGAAATTGTCAAATAATCCTGTATTCTCTATCCAGAAAGAGTTAAAAAGTGTGTGCCAGAGAGCTTTACAATATGGCCTAATTGATAGGGATCTGTATAATTTTCTGTATATTGAACATCCTTGCACTCCGGTGCTATATACTTTACCAAAAGTTCATAAGAATTTGCAAGCTCCCCCAGGTCACCCAATCGTTGCCAGTACTCAATCTGTTTTAACCAATGTATCTATCTTTCTTGATCGTATCCTAAGACCATATGTAGAAATATCAAATTCATTTGTAAAAGATACTAGTGACTTCCTTAGAAAGATAGATACATTGGATATGGTAACAGAGAAGTATATTTTATACAGTTTAGACGTGGAGAGTCTTTATACATCAATTACCCACGAAAGTGGTATGGGAGCAGTTGAGATGGTATTGAATATGGATAAGAATTATTCTAAAGCTCAGACTCATTTTCTACTTCAGCTGTTGGAATTGATTCTGTACTGTAATTATTTTTTATTCGAAGATGAGTACTTTTTGCAGATACAAGGGACAGCCATGGGGTCCAACGTCGCCCCTAATTACGCTAACATTTTTCTGAATGTATTTGAGGAGAAATTCATTTTTTCCAATCCTAGATTTCATCGGTATGGCGCCTGTTGGTGGCACTATATTGATGATATCTTTGGGATATGGTGGGGCGACATTGGATCCCTATTGGCATTTGTGAACGAAATAAATGAAGCATCTGGACATATAAAATTTAAGTTAACTTGGAGTGAGAGTAACATTACTTTTCTTGACACTAAAGTTATAAAAAATGGAAGGGGGCTAAACTAGAAATAGTTTATTGCACTTTGACAGTGATCACCCTGTATCTCTCTTAAAGGCCCTTCCTCACAGTCAATTTCTAAGAGCACACAGAATTATCACAGATGATAATTTATTAAAACTTAGATTTAAAGAAATGGCAGATAGATTCTCTAAGAGAGATTACCCATCAGAAATAATAGATGCAGAAATTAATTATGCGCTGTCTGTTTCCAGAGAAACTCTACTGAGTCCTAGGAAGAAACAAAGTAATAAAAAAGAGTGCTTAATATTTGTATCTGAATTTAATGCTCAGTCTAATCAAATCCAACGTATAGTTAAGAAACATTGGGCTATACTATCAGAATGCAATCCCCAAATAAAAGAATTTAAAAATGTACCTATGCCAGCATATAAGCAAGGCCTAAATTTAAAGCAACAACTAGTCAGAGCTGATGTGGGGTCTAACATCAAGTTAAAACAGAAGTTCATCACTGGTAGAAATGAGGGATGCTATCCTTGCCTTAGTTGTTCATGCTGCAACAATATGATCAAAGGGCCTGTCTTTTTTCATCCAATCACAGGAAAGAAATTTAAAATTAATGGGCACCATACATGCTTAACATCATATGTGATTTACTTAATTAAATGCCCTTGTGGGTGGAGTTATGTAGGAGAAACGACTAGGGTTATCAAGGATAGGATAATTGAGCATAAACGTTGTATTAGAACAAAGAATTTAAAGGCCCCTATAGCTCATCATTTTATTGAGAAAGGTCATTCAATAGAGAAATTATGGTTTTAGGCATCGGGCACAGTTGCTCTGTACTTTAAGCTGGAAGCTGCTTCTAGGAGTCTCTCATTAATACAGAGTGCCACGAGATAGTAGGAGCTTAAGCACTTGCCTTAAAGTTTATTCAATGGCCAGTATTTTCTTTTCCATATTCGGCGTGTAGCCACGCCCCCCTGTGATGTAACAGGGTTGCACCATCCTCTGTGCATACAGTGAATCCAGCAAACAGCAACATATTAACCAAGTGTGACTGAATTAAGACACAGAGAGAGTTCAGCTTCATAAACCTAAAGAGTCTATATATAAAAGTTAAGTCAAATTATTGCCAGTCAGTACTACTGCCTTTACCAGACTAATTTCACATTTTAACCATCAGTGTTACATTCTAATTTGTAGCAGCTTGGTGAACTGTGATACATACAAATATATATGAAAGTAGGTTGACACAGAAGTTCTGCAGCTGAGAATCCACTAACTTACACTAAACTACTGGAAACCTGCTGAAAACCTAACATAATACTAAGCCAAAATGGATCCAGCAGAACTCCTACAGATAGTGTACACTCTCTCACAGAGAGTTGATCAGTTAAGTCAGGGACTCAGGGAGCTACAGGTAGAGAATCAGACTTTGCGTGGCATAATCAAAGATTCTATCACTAAGACTAGACAGCTTGATTCAACACCTGAACCCCAGGTCTCATTACCTGACCCTTTCTCTGGAAATCGCAAATTCTACATGCAGTTTAAGAATGCCTGCAACCTGATGTTCAATCTTAAGCCTAGAATGTATAACAGCGACAGAATAAAAGTTCTCACCATAATCTCCTTCTTAAGAGGTGAACCCAGGGTGTGGGCAGATACCTGCTATGAGACTAATGACCCTATACTCTCTTCATTGGATGATTTCTATGCCACGATAGATGAACTCTATCAAGATACTGACGTTCAGCTCACAGCAGAGGCAAAGATAAGTGTAAAAAAAAACCCTGTCTCCATTTGAGTCATTGATGGGTCCACCATTTCCACTGGTCCGATCACTCATAACACTATACCTATACAGGTCACATCTGCTGATGGTCATACAGAAATGTTATCTTTCAATGTCTTGCCTTCCCCTTTATTTCCTATTGTATTAGGTTTGAATTGGCTACGTCTTCATCAACCCCAGATTAACTGGGAAACCTTACAGCTCACTTTGGCTTCTCCTTATTGCAAAAAAAATTGCTATTCTCACAAAGACCACCTATTACAAGTATCAAAACCAACCCCAATACTCCCTCAGGAGTAGGCCAATTTCTCCGATGTATTCAGTAAAAAGGAAGCGGAATCCTTACCACCACACCGGGTATATGACTGTCCCATAGAATTACAACCAGGAGCAACAGTACCATACAGGCATCTCTATCCACTCAGTCAGCCGGAATTAGAACACCTAAAATCTTACATTGATGACAATTTGCGTAAGGGCTTCATCCGTCCCTCAACTTCCCCAGCTGGCGCAGGTATATTCTTCGTCAGAAATAAGGATTCCAGTCTAAGACCGATAATAGACTATCGCGAATTGAACAAGAGGACAGTCAAAAATCGTTATCCTTTGCCACTCATCCCTGAACTTATCAAAAGACTCTATCAAGCGAAGATCTTTACTAAACTGGACCTTCGAGGGGCGTATAACCTTGTGCGTATCAGAAAGGGGGATGAGTGGCTAACTGCATTCCGTACTAGGTATGGCCATTTTGAATACTTGGTTATGCCATTTGGCCTTTGCAATGCCCCTGCCACTTTTCAACACTTCGTCAACGATGTGTTCAGAGATCTTCTCGATTTTTGCTTGGTAATTTATCTTGACGATATTCTAATTTACTCCAACACTGAACAGGACCATATAAAACACGTTCGGATGGTATTAACAAGGTTAAGAGAACACCACTTATTTGCGAAGCCTGAGAAGTGTTTCTTCCATACCACAGAACTATCCTATCTTGGTTATGACATCAGTCCAGAGGGAATAAAAATGGAAGACACAAAGGTTCACACAGTAAGAGATTGGCTCCGTCCCAAGAATAGGAAGGAATTACGCTTCCTAGGGTTCGCTAACTATTATAGGAAGTTCATTAAAAACTTCTCACGAATCGCTAAACTACTAACTCGACTCACAGGGGTTACAACCCCTTTCCAATGGAACGCTGAAGCTACAGAAGCATTTAATAACTTAAAGCTAAGATTCACCACTACTCCAATCTTACGCTTCCCTGATCCCTCACTACCTTACATCTTGGAAGTTGATTCCTCGGATTATGCCGTTGGTGCAGTTCTTTCCCACAGACGATCACTCTCTGAACCCATTCATCCTGTAGCATACTTTTCAAAGATCATGAATTCCTCTGAACAGAATTATCCCATCGGAGAGAAGGAGCTCCTAGCCATCAAACGATCAATGGAACACTGGAGACATCTTCTGGAGGGGACTGTAGAACCCATAACTATTTACATCGATTACAAAAATTTTGAATACCTGCAATCAAATGAAACCCTATCTTCCAGACAGATCCGATGGTATCTCTATTTCACTCAGTTCAACTTCATAATAGTTTACAAACCCGCAATTAAGAACTGTAAAGCAGACGCACTGTCCCGTAAAGATACCATGCCTACAACACCACCAGCTACAGGGCAAATCATTCCCAGGGAACATTGTGTTGGATTAATGGATGCTTTCACCAAGGAGATAAAAAATTGTTGGTAGATGACAATCAGCTTCTTACTTACAACCTCATCAAAAAACCAAATGGAATGTACTACTATTGTGATAAACTCTACATTCCACCTAATCTACGAACAGCTATGATAGAGCGTTTCCATGATCCACCTACTTCAGGACATCAAGGGATTAATCGAACCACCAAAAAACTAGCAAGGGAGTTCTGGTTGCCAGAGATGAGACAGACTGTCTCTGACTATATCCTTTCCTGTGTCATTTGTGCTACAACAAAACTTGAAAAAAAGTCCCCATATGGACTTCTCATGCCTATACAGATTCAAGAGAAACCTTGGCAACATGTCGGTTTAGATTTCATTGTCGAACTCCCTATTTCAGAAAGACAAAATACAATCCTAGTCGCAATAGACTTATTCACTAAGATGGCACACTTCATCCCATTCCACAAGCTCCCAACATCAGCAGAGACAGCCCAATTATTCCTACAACATATAGTCAGGCTACATGGTGTACCATGTATTCTAATCTTGGATTGTGGTACACAATTCACATCTAGATTCTGGAGACAACTATCTAATCTTCTTGAAATAGACCATCGTTAAAGCACGTCATTCCATCCCCAAACAAACGGCCAGATGGAACGCGCTAATCAGTGGCTGGAGCAGTATTTACGTGCCTATTGTTCCCAACACCAAAACAATTGGGTTCAGTATCTCCCTATGGCCGAATTCGATTTTAACGACTCCATTAATGCTACCACAAAGATGACTCCATTTTATGCCTACTATGGTTTCCACCCCATAATCCACTTTTCACCAGGAACGATCTCCAGCTCTCCTAAAGTCGATGAGTTATCTAATACTTTATTGGAGACTTTCCGCAATCTACGCTCCAACATCAAAGCTCAAAACTCACAAAAACTTCATTATCACCAGAGAAATCGTACTCCTCCAACCTACTCGGTAGGTGATCTTGTATGGTTGTCCACGAAGAACCTGAAATTACAGATTCCAAGCAAGAAACTGGGTAGACTTTATATCGGCCCTTTCTCCATTCTTAAAGTAATAAACCCCAACGCTGTTACCTTGGATTTGCCTGCCTCGATGCGGATACACCCCAGCTTCCATGTGTCGCTACTAAAGCCGGCCTGCAGGATGAGAGATTCCAATATTGTGATCCCACCTGCTTCTCAGTTACCAGATCCTGAAGAATTTTAGGTCCAAACCCTACTGGACTCCAGACACAGGAGAGGGGAATTGGAATATCTGGTAAGGTGGAAGGGGTACTCAAGCGTAGACAATTCTTGGGAGCCTTTTTCTTATTTGAATGCTCCTGCCTTTGTCTTTCTTTTCCACCATAGACACCCAGATCGTCCGAGACCTCAAGCTCTGGGAGCGCTTCTTTGACGAGTGGGTGATATCAGGGATCTACCTTTAGCTGTCTCCTCCCACTTCCTCTATAAAGCCTGTCAAACAACATCAGACAGGTGCTTAGTATTTTGTTGTTTGAGTCTAACAAGAAGCTACGCATCGGATCTACTGTGAGTCTGCTCACTTACTACAGATCTACTCTGCCTTCTTCCTCTAAAGGTCTTTCCAGTGGCTTTTCTCTCAACAGCCTGCTTGTTTGTCAGGTTCATTCCAACTGCCTTCTGCCACTTCCACCAACTCTCTACTCACACACAAAACCGACAACCTCAAACTTTCAGCAAGAAGCACCTAACCAATTACTGCAATCTCCTACTTACAAGTGACTGTTTTCACTCAGTGAGTTTGCTCATTTATTCTCCGGCTTGTGAGATTACTTGTTTTTACTAAGCCGTTTCTACTGAGCCATTCGGTGACTTTGGCCATGCCCCCCTGTGACGTAACAGGCAATCCAGCAAACAGCAACATAATAACCAAGTGTGACTGAATTAAGACACAGACGGCTAGATTTGGAGTTTTGTCGGTAACGACCCGAAAAACTAATGCCCGCGTTTTACTGGCCGCACCATAAAAATAACTCTGGTATCGAGAGTCCACATAAAGGCTGCGTTAGGCTCCAAAAAAGGAGCGTAGAGCATTTTTAACGCAGCTTCAACTCTCGATACCAGAGTTGCTTACGGACGCGGCCAGCCTCAAAAACGTGCTCGTGCACGATTCTCCCATAGGAAACAATGGGGCTGTTTGAGCTGAAAAAAAAACCTAACACCTGCAAAAAAGCCGCGTTCAGCTCCTAACACAGCCCCATTGTTTGCTATGCGGTAACCCTTCCTACGTCTGCACTTAACACTCTAACATGTACCCCGAGTCTAAACACCCCTAACCTTACACTTATTAACCCCTATTCTGCCACCCCCGCTATTGCTGACCCCTGCATATTATTATTAACCCCTAATCTGCCGCTCCGTAAACCGCCGCTACTTACATTATCCCTATGTACCCCTAATCTGCTGCCCTAACATCGCCGACCCCTATATTATATTTATTAACCCCTAATCTGCCCCCCACAACGTCGCCTCCACCTGCCTACACTTATTAACCCCTAATCTGCCGAGCGGACCTGAGCGCTACTATAATAAAGTTATTAACCCCTAATCCGCCTCACTAACCCTATCATAAATAGTATTAACCCCTAATCTGCCCTCCCTAACATCGCCGACACCTAACTTCAATTATTAACCCCTAATCTGCCGACCGGAGCTCACCGCTATTCTAATAAATGTATTAACCCCTAAAGCTAAGTCTAACCCTAACACTAACACCCCTCTAAGTTAAATATAATTTAAATCTAACGAAATTAATTAACTCTTATTAAATAAATTATTCCTATTTAAAGCTAAATACTTACCTGTAAAATAAATCCTAATATAGCTACAATATAAATTATAATTATATTATAGCTATTTTAGGATTTATATTTATTTTACAGGTAACTTTGTATTTATTTTAACCAGGTACAATAGCTATTAAATAGTTAAGAACTATTTAATAGCTAAAATAGTTAAAATAATTACAAATTTACCTGTAAAAGAAATCCTAACCTAAGTTACAAATAAACCTAACACTACACTATCAATAAATTAATTAAATAAACTACCTACAATTACCTACAATTAACCTAACACTACACTATCAATAAATTAATTAAATACAATTGCTACAAATAAATACAATTAAATAAACTAGCTAAAGTACAAAAAATAAAAAAGAACTAAGTTACAAAAAATAAAAAAATATTTACAAACATAATAAAAATATTACAACAATTTTAAACTAATTACACCTACTCTAAGCCCCCTAATAAAATAACAAAGCCCCCCAAAATAAAAAAAATGCCCTACCCTATTCTAAATTACTACAGTTCAAAGCTCTTTTACCTTACCAGCCCTGAACAGGGCCCTTTGCGGGGCATGCCCCAAGAAATACAGCTCTTTTGCCTGTAAAAAAAAACATACAATACCCAAGCCCCCCAACATTACAACCCACCACCCACATACCCCTAATCTAACCCAAACCCCCCTTAAATAAACCTAACACTAAGCCCCTGAAGATCATCCTACCTTGTCTTCACCATACCAGGTTCACTGATCGGTCCAGAAGAGCTCCTCCGATGTCCTGATCCAAGCCCAAGCGGGGGGCTGAAGAGGTCCATGATCCGGCTGAAGTCTTCATCCAAGCGGGGCAGAAGAGTTCTTCCATCCGATTGAAGTCTTCATCCAAGCGGCATCCATCCGGAGCGAAGCGGCAGCATCCTGAAGACCTCCACCGCGGAACATCCATCCAGGCCGACGACTGAACGACGAATGACGGTTCCTTTAAATGACGTCATCCAAGATGGCGTCCCTCGAATTCCGATTGGCTGATAGGATTCTATCAGCCAATCGGAATTAAGGTAGGAATATTCTGATTGGCTGATGGAATCAGCCAATCAGAATCAAGTTCAATCCGATTGGCTGATCCGATCAGCCAATCAGATTGAGCTCGCATTCTATTGGCTGTTCCGATCAGCCAATAGAATGCGAGCTCAATCTGATTGGCTGATTGGATCAGCCAATCGGATTGAACTTGATTCTGATTGGCTGATTCCATCAGCCAATCAGAATATTCCTACCTTAATTCCGATTGGCTGATAGAATCCTATCAGCCAATCGGAATTCGAGGGACGCCATCTTGGATGACGTCATTTAAAGGAACCGTCATTCGTCGTTCAGTCGTCGGCCAGGATGGATGTTCCGCGGTGGTGGTCTTCAGGATGCTGCCGCTTCGCTCTGGATGGATGCCGCTTGGATGAAGACTTCAATCGGATGGAAGAACTCTTCTGCCCCGCTTGGATGAAGACTTCAGCCGGATCATGGACCTCTTCAGCCCCCCGCTTGGGCTTGGATCAGGACATCAGAGGAGCTCTTCTGGACCGATCGGTGAACCTGGTATGGTGAAGACAAGGTAGGATGATCTTCAGGGGCTTAGTGTTAGGTTTATTTAAGGGGGGGTTTGGGTTAGATTAGGGGTATGTGGGTGGTGGGTTGTAATGCTGGGGGGCTTGGGTATTGTATGTTTTTTTTTACAGGCAAAAGAGCTGTATTTCTTGGGGCATGCCCCGCAAAGGGCCCTGTTCAGGGCTGGTAAGGTAAAAGAGCTTTGAACTGTAGTAATTTAGAATAGGGTAGGGCATTTTTTTATTTTGGGGGGCTTTGTTATTTTATTAGGGGGCTTAGAGTAGGTGTAATTAGTTTAAAATTGTTGTAATATTTTTATTATGTTTGTAAATATTTTTTTATTTTTTGTAACTTAGTTCTTTTTTATTTTTTGTACTTTAGCTAGTTTATTTAATTGTATTTATTTGTAGCAATTGTATTTAATTAATTTATTGATAGTGTAGTGTTAGGTTAATTGTAGGTAATTGTAGGTAGTTTATTTAATTAATTTATTGATAGTGTAGTGTTAGGTTTATTTGTAACTTAGGTTAGGATTTCTTTTACAGGTAAATTTGTAATTATTTTAACTATTTTAGCTATTAAATAGTTCTTAACTATTTAATAGCTATTGTACCTGGTTAAAATAAATACAAAGTTACCTGTAAAATAAATATAAATCCTAAAATAGCTATAATATAATTATAATTTATATTGTAGCTATATTAGGATTTATTTTACAGGTAAGTATTTACCTTTAAATAGGAATAATTTATTTAATAAGAGTTAATTAATTTCGTTAGATTTAAATTATATTTAATTTAGGGGGGTGTTAGTGTTAGGGTTAGACTTAGCTTTAGGGGTTAATACATTTATTAGAATAGTGGTGAGCTCCGGTCGGCAGATTAGGGGTTAATAATTGAATTTAGGTGTCGGCGATGTTAGGGAGGGCAGATTAGGGGTTAATACTATTTATTATAGGGTTAGTGATGCGGATTAGGGGTTAATAACTTTATTATAGTAGCGCTCAGGTCTGCTCGGCAGATTAGGGGTTAATAAGTGTAGGCTGGTGGAGGCGACGTTGTGGGGGGCAGATTAGGGGTTAATAAATATAATATAGGGGTCGGCGGTGTTAGGGGCAGCAGATTAGGGGTACATAGGGATAATGTAGCTGGCGGAGGCGTGCGGATGGCAGATTAGGGGTTAATAAGTGTAGGTAGCTGGCGGCGACGTTGTGGGGGGCAGATTAGGGGTTAATAAATATAATACAGGGATCGGCGGTGTTAGGGGCAGCAGATTAGGGGTACATAAGGATAACGTAGGTGGCGGTCGGCAGATTAGGGGTTAAAAAAATTTAATTGAGTGGCGGCGATGTGGGGGGACCTCGGTTTAGGGGTACATAGGTATTTTATGGGTGTTAGTGTACTTTAGAGCACAGTAGTTAAGAGCTTTGTAAACCGGCGTTAGCCCAGAAAGCTCTACTGACTTTTTTCCTGCGGCTGGAGTTTTGTCGTTAGATGTCTAACGCTCACTTCAGAAACGACTCTAAATACCGGAGTTAGGAAGATCCCATTGAAAAGATAGGATACGCAATTGACGTAAGGGGATCTGCGGTATGGAAAAGTCGCGGCTGAAAAGTGAGCGTTAGACCCTATTTTGAGTGACTCTAAATACCGGCGGTAGCCTAAAACCAGCGTTAGGAGCCTCTAACGCTGGTTTTCACGGCTACCGCCAAACTCCAAATCTAGGTCAGAGAGAGTTCAGCTTCATAAACCTAAAGAGTCTATATATAAAAGTGAAGTCAAAGTATTGCTAGTCAGTACTACTACCTTTATAAAGTGACAAAACAATAAGGAGTTTAGGAGCGCTGTAAGCTAAATAAGATAGTCTGGAGACCTCTATACAATTTAACAAAAGTACATTTATTTAAAACATATAAATAAAAATATATATTGCAATGATATATGTTTGGGACGTCTCCCTAGATTTAAAATAAGCAATGTTATGTTATATTAAAACAATTCAATATTATGCGTTCTGGTGATCTTTCTAAATAATTCCACCTTTCTAATTTTATTTTTCTTATTCCACCTTAATAATTTTTTTGACGCAGTTTTTGTGGCTTTTTTCTCAGTGTTGCTATTTTCAATCAAAAAGTAACAATGTCTCTCTTCATAATTCAATAAATTGTAATAATGTAATTCAATTGTCTTTACAATGTCTCTTGATGTTTTCTATAACTTGTAAACTTTGCTGTAATAAGGATAGTTCTGTTTATGTATAAGGATGGGCTTACCGGGTCTTCTGACACATTTGTGTCTGATGGAATCAAGAAACACCTTGATTCCATCAGACACAAATGTGTCCTATTACCCTCCTTCTTGGAAACATCAAGATCCAAGCTTGAGCTCTTATCGATTACAAAGTTGACAGAGTATTCATCAATTAATTTTTTGCTGAATCACTTAAGATTCCTCTCCACTCCTAGAACCACCTAATCAAAGCTGCCACTCTCAGGGGTCAGCCCTTGGGCTCCAGATTCATTCAACATGCTATGGAACCTTTACTTATGTCAGTGGGTGTGCTTCACTCTGAAATCATCACTTTTTATGTCATTTCTTCTCCTCAATATCCCTTAATACTGGGACTACCTTGATTACAACTCTATGATCCTGTATTCTCTTGGTCTAAAGTAGAACTTACTGCTTGTGGAGCTTCCTGCTTCAGGCACTTTCTTCAGAGTCCTTCCAAACCTTCCATTTCTAACATTGCCTCGTTGGTTATCCCTGCTGCTTTACCTGCCCCTCTTCCTCGGGGAAAAACCTATCCTTTGTCCCATCAAGAATACCATCCCTCAATCCTAAACTATTTGTTCCTGTTAGCCTCCTTCTCGGAAACATCAAGAAACATCAAGATCTAAGCTCGAGCTCTTATCGATTCTGAAGCTGCCAGAGTATTCATTGATTCATCTTTTGCTGAATCACTTAAGATTCCTCTCCATTGCTAAAGCCACTTAATCAAAGCTACCACTATCAGTGGTCAGCCCTTGGGCTCCAGATTCATTCAACATGCTAGGGAACCTTTACTTATTTCAGTGGGTATGCTTCCCTCTGAAATCATCACTTTTTATGTCATTTCTTCTCCTCACTTTCCCTTAATACTGGGACTATGCTGGTTACAACTCCACAATCCTGTATTCTCTTGGTCTAAAGAAGAACTTACTGCTTGGGGAGCTTCCTGCTTCAGGCACTTTCTTCAGAGTCCTTCCAAACCTTCCATTTTTACCATTGCCTCGTTGGTTGTCCCTGCTGCTTTACCTGTACAATATCATGCATACCTTGATGTGTTCTCGAAAAAAGATGCTGAATGCTTACCTCCTCATCGTCCCTCTGATTGTTCCATTGATCTGTTAACTGAAGCCCCTCTTCCTCTGAGAAAAATGTATCCTTTGTCCCATCAAGAATACGTCTCTCTTGAAGAATACATCAAGGATAAACTTGCCTGAGGTTTTATTCATCCCTCCTCCTCACCCGTGGGGGCCGGGTTCTTCTTCCTAGAGAAGAAGAATGGGGGTCTTCGACCTTGTATAGATTACCATGCCCTGAACCAGATCACTATCAATAACAGTTACCCCCTTCCCCTCATTCCTGAGCTTTTTGATCAGCTTGAAGGTGCTACTATCTTTTCCAAACTGGATCTTCGAGGAGCTTATAACTTGGTTAGGATTTGTAAAGGGGACGAATGGAAGACTGCGTTCAACACTAGATTCGGACATTACGAATATCAAGTAATGCCATTCTGGTTGTGCAACGCCACAGCATTTTTTCAACGCTTCATCAATGAGGTCTTTGGAGATTAGTTGAATCAGTTTATTATCATCTATTTAGATGATATACTCATTTATTCCAGAACCATACTGGAACATCAACACCATATTAAATTGATACTCCAAAGGTTCTGAGAAAATGTCCTTTTTGCTAAGCTTGAGAAATGCTCTTTCCACCAGAGTTTGATTCCCTTCCTGGGTTATATCATTTCTCAATCTGTATTTGAAATGCACACAGACAAACTATCAGCTATCAAGGATTGGCCTAGGCCTACCACCCTCAAATCCTTACAAAGATTTCTTGGGTTTGCCAATTATTACAGAAAATGTATAAAAAAACTTTGCTACTATCTCTTCTCCACTTACCTCTCTGACCAAAAAGGGGCAAAACTGCAGAGACTGGCCAGGTTCAGCTTAAAGGCCTTTGACATATTAAATTTTTCCTCAGCACCTATCCGTCATCATCCTATACCCAAACTTCAGTTCATCCTTAAAGTGGATGCCTATTCTATTGCTGCAGGGGCTGCACTCTCCCCACGTAACCCTGTCACAGGCAAAATTCACCCGGTGGGATATTTCTCCAAAAGATTCTGTCCTGCTGAACTCAACTACGATGTAGGCAACAAGGAGCTACTGGCCATAAAACTGGCTTTGGACGAATGGAGACATTGGCTTGAAGGTACCAGTCAACCTTTTTTAATCTTGTCTGACCACAAGAATTTCCTTTATCTCCACACGGCTAAACATTTCAATGCTCGACAGGCACAGTGGGCTTTATTCTTTTCCAGATTCAACTTTTTACTTTCATATATCCCAGATACTAAAAATACTAAAGCCAATACCTTATCCAGGCAATTTTTACCTAAAGATTCTGTTCAACTTGACTCTGAACCTATACTACATCCTGTCAGTGTACTCGCTCAAGTATCCACTTCTACTCGTCAGGCTTTACGCTCTGATCAAGATAATGTACCATCTACCTGCAAACTTCCTCCAGGACTTCTGTTTGTTCCTCCCAAACTTTGTCTTAAACTGTTATATGAGCTCATAATAGTGTACTTGCCGGACATCCTGGGGTTAACAATACCTTGTGGAGACAACGCGTCTGGTGGCCTTCCATGGCAAAGGATCTAAAAGCTTACATTTCCGCTTGCACGTCTTGTGCCTCCAATAAACACTCTCATATATTACCTTCTGGAGTATTACAATCACTTCCCATACCACATAATCCCTGGTTCCACATTTCCATAGATTTTATCACAGATCTTCCACTTTTCACTGGAAATAAGGCCATATGGGTTGTGGTAGACCAGTTCTCCAAATCCGCAAATTTAATTCCATTTCCTGGATTGCCCACTGCTCAAGAACTTTCAGAACTTTTCACCCTTCATGTCGCCTGATTGCACAGGTTTCTTCTGGACATAGTTTCAGACAGAGGAGTTCAATTCGATTCAAGATTTTGGAGGTCCCTCTTTAAACAATTGGGTACCGCCATTTTGCTATCTACTGCTCATCACCGTCAATCTTACGGTCAGACTGAGTGAGTAAATCAGAGCCTAGAATCCTTTCTCAGGCACTATGTTAATCATCAACACTCTAACTGGTCTCAACTACTACTTCTAGCAGAACTGGCTTACAATTCCCATCTCAATTCTTCTTTAAAGACTTCTCCATTCAGGGCTGCCTACGGATTTGACCCTAGAACCTTCTATGTCTACTTGTGCTTCTGGAGTACCTGGCGCTGAACTCGTAGTAAGGAATCTATGCAGTCATGAGCAACACATCCATCAAATGCTTTTACTCTCCTCCAGAAAATATAACAAATTTGCCAATCGTAAACGAAAGATGGCACCTTTTTACCGTACCGGAGAAAAAGTTTGGATATCTACCAAATTCATTCACCTTAAACAACCTTGTGTTAAATTGGGTCCCGGATTCATAGGACCTTTTTGAATTGTTAACAAGGTCTGTTCTACAGCCTATTGGGTGGTCTTACCTAAAACCCTCAAGATCCACCCTGTTTTTCATGTATCCCTCCTCAAACCAGCCATTGAGAACAGATACTCCACCAATGCTAGTCCTCCTCCTCCTATACTTGTGGATGGTACCTCCGAATTCAAGGTCAGCCAGATTCTAGACTCTAGGTTATGGGGTAAACGGATGTATTACCTAGTACGTTGGAAGGGTTATCCCATTGACAAACACTCCTGGGAGCCAGCTTGTCATGTCCATGCTCCAGCACTTATCAGGGCATTTCACAGAACTCATCCTGCCAAACCTAGTCCTGGCCCCCAAAAGGGGTCCTTGAGCAGGGGGCATTGTCACAATGCTGCTTTCATTGTTCTACTGCGGCTTGGATCTTTCCTACTTCCTTCCTACACTGCATTGCCAAGCAACATGATGATCAATCTGAGCCAACCCACTCTGATGACGTTAGGCGGGCTACTTACTCTCTGTGGCTTGGACCACCGGTGCCCGTTTGTGGTTCTCTGAACTCTATGGCTGTTTCTGTGAGTACATTCCTATTTGAACTGCCTGATATTATGTTGCCAAACTCTGCCTGCCTGACTACACTCCTGATTAACCCTGCACTGTCTGATATTAAGTTGCCAAACTCTGCCTGCCTGACTACGTTCCTGATTAACCCTGCACTGCCTGATATTAAGTTGCCAAACTCTGCCTGCCTGACTATGCTCCTAATTTTAAGTTGCCAAACTCTGGCTGCCTGACTACTCTCCTGATTAACCCTGCACTGTCTGATATTAATTTGCCAAATTCTGCCTGTCTGACTACTCTCCTGATTAACCCTGCAATGCCTGCTATTATATTGCCAAACTCTGCCTGCCTAATTAACCCTGCACTGCCTGATATTAAGTTGCCAAACTCTGCCAGCCTGACTACGCTTCTGATTAACCCTACACTACCTGGTCTACCTGCAATCTTCTATGATCTTCTGATGCCTGCTATTTCAGCTTTTGTGTGAGTACTATTGTTTCTGTAATCTGAAGCTGTTGTGGGTCACGTCCTGGTTTACACTCAGTGTGCTAGTGGGTGTTTTGAATTCAATCTAGCATTTGGAGGACTTTACCAAATCCTGAAAATGCCCCAGTAGAACTGTCCATAGGTAGTGCTCCTAAATGTCCTAACAGGAACTGTCTGCACTTCCCCACATATCTATTCACTTCTGACGCCTTTCAGAAATATCTCACACATGCTTGGAATGACTATTGCACTGATAAATTGCCACATTTATCTAACACTTTGCTATTTTGGGAAGATGCTAAGGCAGTTATATTTGGTTACATCATCTCATATCTTGCGGATCTTAAATGCAAAACCCACTATAGACATAACACCTTACAGACTAATCTATGCCAAACTTACCTGGATTATTGTACATTCAAATCACATACCTCATATGACAACTATATGGCGGCTAAAGCAGAATAGATGCTTTTGTAAAGCAAAAGGCAGCCTCTGGTCTTCTAAAAATGGCAAATACAATGTATTGATTTAGAAATAAATCTGGAAGGCTCTTAGCTACACTGGTAAAGATTAGATCCGCTAAAAAGAATATAGCTATGTTAAAGTATGAGGGTAAAACCTTTAGAACCCCAGAGCAATTAGCACAGTGTTTGGTAAAGTACTTCTCAAAATTTTATACTAAACAACAATAGACCTCCTCAGACTCCCACATTAACTTTTGGCAATCCCTCAGGCTTCCACCAACTTACAACAGAACAGATTATTGCTTTAAATGCCCTGATTACGAAAGAAGAAATCCGATTTACTATTAAGTCTCTGTCTTTGGGTAAGACTCCAGGTCTGGATGGACTTCCAACTGACTTCTCAACAGATCTCCCCTACTTTGTCCAAAGTTTTTAATTCCCTCTTTCTTGGGAATGGTAACCTCTCGGCCCCCTTTGTGACAGCACACATCACTTTAATACAAAAGCTAGGTAAAGATCATACCTTTCCAGAATCATATTGCTCCATATTCCTTTTAAATTCAGAAAAATCCAGGAATAGGGCACACCACAGAGACAGTCAATTCCAAAAGGTAAAATTCTTCAGTTTATTTGGCACATCATAAAAACATAAGAGGGCTCACAGGCCCAACAGGCTCACAGGTAAAAACAACACAGGTGTGTCAGTTAGTCTTGCAGACATGTTTCGTGAGCATGCTCACTTGTTCACTGCATGTAGAACTAGCCTGACACACCTACTCTTATACCACAGATTTAAAGATACAGTATAGTAATCAAGTGGTATAAGTATATAAAGGACCATAACATACATACATAGCTTATTTTTAGTTGTTATTACATGGCTGCAGTTAGAAAATCAGGAGTTAGCTCACATTCATCTATATATATGTATCAAAATAGAATCTAACTTCAGTATATTTTACATAAATATTAAAAATTATAAATTATATAGCTCTCCATAGTTTGCATGCCTATATTACATAGCTGTTATAGTATACAACTTCATTAAGAGGAACAATTTTCTATATACAAATTTAATATTTGAAGAACTTGATTTTAATTTAACAGCTAGAGGCTATGTATGATTTTCTTAACATTATTGTTTTACTAGATGTAAAAGGTACAATTAGAGATTTGATGTATATGTAACTGTATGCTTCATTCAAAAAGGTAGTTAGTCTAGGGGGGGAAAAGAACACATAAAGACCAGATGTGATTCTATATAGAAGGAAGACATTACTTTTATGTAAATAAATCAAGATCCCTTCTCATGTTTAACCCCTGTGGGTTACTGATCTTCAGTGAGAAGATCCAAAAGACCTCACGCTTCTTTAATTTATCTTCCCTATTGCCTCCTCTCCTCCAATAGGGCACATGATCAATTCCTTGTAGTGTTAAACTTGACATATCTGAATCATGTAGATTCTTGAAATGTCTAGATATGGGAGTGTCTGATTTTTCATCTTTCCCTGAACGTAAATGTTCTAAGAACCTATCCTTGATAGGGCGCTTCGTTTTGCCTACATATTGAATATTGCAAATATTGCATGTTAATAGATAGACCACATGGGTGGTATTACAATTTATGAAAAAAATTATTTTATGATTTTTCTGTGTAGTACTTGATTGAAATGTATCACCCTCTGATACATGTGCACAAGTCATGCAATCCTTTCGTCTGCATCTATAGAAGCCCTTTTTACCTCTTAGCCAGTTAGTATTAGTTTTGTTCATCATATCAGATGGTGAAAGATGATTAGCAAGTGTTTTTCCCCTTTTGGGTATAAAGTTAATTCCCTGTTTCACTATCTCCCTTAAGATGGGATCAGTGTATAAGATAGGGACACTTTCCCTTACTATATCACAAATTTTGTAGTAATCTGTACTATAGGTGGTTATAAACTTTGGTGCAGTAGTAGTGGATTGCCTATTTTATTTCTTTCTATATTTAAGGAAATGTTCCCTAGGCATACTTCCTACGCTTTCTTTAGCTGTATCCAGGATTTTATCAGTGTAGCCTCTTTGTTTTAATCTCTCAGTGATAGTCTTGCTATTTCCTCAAACTGTTTTTCATCGGTGCAGTTTCTCCTTGCCCTAATGTACTCTCCCTTGGGTATACCCTTTAGTACATGTTTGGGGTGACAAGATTTAAATGACAGGAGGGTATTGCCCGCAGTGGGCTTTCTGTATAAACTGGTCTCAATTCTCTCTTAAAATAGGCAATCCACTACTACTGCACCAAAGTTTATAACCACCTATAGTACAGATTACTACAAAATTTGTGATATAGTAAGGGAAAGTGTCCCTATCTTATACACTGATCCCATCTTAAGGGAGATAGTGAAACAGGGAATTAACTTTATACCCAAAAGGGGAAAAACACTTGCTAATCATCTTTCACCATCTGATATGATGAACAAAACTAATACTAACTGGCTAAGAGGTAAAAAGGGCTTCTATAGATGCAGACGAAAGGATTGCATGACTTGTGCACATGTATCAGAGGGTGATACATTTCAATCAAGTACTACACAAAAAAATCATAAAATAATTTTTTTCATAAATTGTAATACCACCCATGTGGTCTATCTATTAACATGCAATATTTGCAATATTCAATATGTAGGCAAAACAAAGCGCCCTATCAAGGATAGGTTCTTAGAACATTTACGTTCAGGGAAAGATGAAAAATCAGACACTCCCATATCTAGACATTTCAAGAATCTACATGATTCAGATATGTCAAGTTTAACACTACAAGGAATTGATCATGTGCCCTATTGGAGGAGAGGAGGCAATAGGGAAGATAAATTAAATAAGCATGAGGTCTTTTGGATCTTCTCACTGAAGACCAGTAACCCGCAGGGGTTAAACATGAGAAGGGATCTTGATTTATTTACATAAAAGTAATGTCTTCCTTCTATATAGAATCACATCTGGTCTTTATGTGTTCCTTTCCCCCCCTAGACTAAATACCTTTTTGAATGAAGCATACAGTTACATATACATCAAATCTCTAATTGTACCTTTTACATCTAGTAAAACAATAATGTTACAAAAAATCATACATAGCCTCTAGCTGTTAAATTAAAATCAAGTTCTTCAAATATTAAATTTGTATATAGAAAATTGTTCCTCTTAATGAAGTTGTATACTATAACAGCTATGTAATATAGGCATGCAAACTATGGAGAGCTATATAATTTATAATTTTTAATATTTATGTAAAATATACTGAAGTTAGATTCTATTTTGATACATATATATAGATGAATGTGAGCTAACTCCTGATTTTCTAACTGCAGCCATGTAATAACAACTAAAAATAAGCTATGCATGTATGGTATGGTCCTTTATATACTTATACTACTTGATTACTATACTATATCTTTAAATCTGTGGTATAAGAGTAGGTGTGTCAGGCTAGTTCTACATGCAGTGAACAAGTGAGCATGCTCACGAAACATGTCTGCAAGACTAACTGGCACACCTGTGTTGTTTTTACCTGTGAGCCTGTTGGGCCTGTGAGCCCTCTTATGTTTTTATGCTGTGCCAAATAAACTGAATAATTTTACCTTTTGGAATTGACTGTCTCTGTGGTGCGCCCTATTCCTGGATTTTTCTGTATTTATTTGATAAGTTGGCAGACTTATCTTGGGGCTGCATAGCGGAGCTTTCGTGGTTAGCAAAGCATTCCCACTCTCCATTGAGCCCTCAGGAGGATTGGAGTCTCCACCCCTAGAAGCTACCTAGTTTGGAGCGGTGAGCTGTGCGCTTCACACAAAGACCTTTGCTGTGTGGTTCCTTTTAAATTCAGACTTCAAAATACTTATGAAACTCCTATCCAATAGACTTAAAAAGATACTGCCATCCATAATACACCCTGATCAATCTAGATTTGTCTTTAGCAGGTCCTCTGTAGTTAATTTGCGGAAAGTACTAAAAATTATCAACCATTATTGGGAATAAAATAGGAATTTGAAATGTCATGGGGATCAAGAGCCCTTCCTGTTATCATTGAATGCAGAGAAGGCTTTTGATAGGGTTGAATGGTTACACCTGTTTTACACCCTGAAACAATGCCATTTTGAAGGCCCCTTCCTTAGCCTCATCTGTAAAATTTATAATTCTCCAACTGCAAACATACTAGTAAATGGAAATATCTCTTAAGCTTTTACACTCCAGAGAGGCACACATCAGGGATGCCCCCTCTCTCCCCTTTTGTTCGACCTGGCATAATAACTAAATATTTTAAACCAATGTGCCCAGATATGGACACAACTTAAAACATGGGATGGACTTCAATTGGGGCTATCTGGTCGTATTCATTTAATAAAGATGTCACTCTTGCCTAAAATACTTTACCCACTGTTAATTATGCCCCTATTTTTAACTAAAACTGACCTTTCACACTTAAACAATGCAATTCGGACCATTGTCTGGAGTGGGAAGAAGTCTTGTATAGCTGCTGCAAAATTACACCAACCTTATCTTAAGGGGGGTCTAGCACTCCCAAACCTTAGACTGTACAATTGGGCTACACTGATCCACTAGGTCTTGGATTGGCAACTTGACAATGGCCATTTCTCTCCCCCTCTCTTAGAGGAAGCCATAACAGCACTGTATACGCCTGCTCATTTACCCCATTTCCCAATTCGAGAGATAATATCTTGTACAGATATGCCTTCAGGGCCTAGTGGCTCGCCTTTAAATACCAAGGCAACAAACTCCCCTCCCTGAAATATATCCCCTTACTGGGGAATAAAGTTTTTTCAGCTGGGAATGAAACGGCCCCATTCCATCAATGGAAGATACTGGGTGTTAGGATTGTAGGGGATCTTTTGGACCCGTTGTCACACATGGTCAAAACTTTTCAAGATCTAAAAAGTAAAATCAATATACCAAATGCTCATTTTTATGCTTATCATGCAAATTTAAGCAACTTTCTAATTTACTCCTATTATCAATTTTTCTTCTTTCTCTTGCTTTCTTTATTTTTAATAGAAGGCATCTAAGTTATTTTTTTTGGTTCAGGACCATGGAAAGCACTTGTTTATTGGTGGGTAAATTTATCCACCAATCAGCAAGAAAAAAACAGTGTGTTCACCAAAAATGGGCCGGCATTTAAACTTACATTCTTGCATTTCAAATAAAGATACCAAGAGAATGAAGAAAATTTGATAATAGGAGTAAATTAGAGAGTTGCTTAAAATTGCATGCTCTGTCTGAATCACAGAAGAAAAAATTGGGGTTCAGTGTCCCTTTAAGATTTTATTACAGAAATTAGTGAAATGCAGAATTATATAACATGGTTTTAGCACAAACATTATAAATTAAAGTATTGCAGCCATATTTTATGAAAATGTCTAGTCTTTCAGACCGCCGCTCCTTGCTCTGCTGAGTGGGTCTGTTTTTTATTTCTTAAGCGCATCTGAGCAGCTGTCTACTCACAGCCGGCCCGATTGCGCCTTTTAACTCTGGTCTGGTAGCGGGAGCGAGCTACATTGAGTTTAAAAACGCGATCGGGCCGGCTGTGAGTAGACAGCTGTGCAGAATTATATAACTACCAGCTAGATTACGAGCTGTGCGTTAAATTGCCATTTCAGCGTAAAAACAGTAAAACGCAGCCAATACGAGTCTTGTCGGTATAGCTGTTTTTAGCATTTTAGCCTGTAACGCAACATCTATCCCGCACTAAAAAAAACATAATTTTTGTGTGGGATTTCAATAGCGCCGGTATAACAAGTTGTGCGGTGAGGCTAATATGCTTGCGTTCCAGCCTATACCGACACGATCCATTCAGCCAACTGAAAGCAGTAGTTATGAGTTTTGCGCAACAAAAATGTTTCACAAAACTCATAACTAAACTGTTACAAAGTACACTAACACCCATAAACTACCTATTAACCCCTAAACTGAGGCCCTCCCGCATTGCAAACACTATTTAAAACTTATTAACCCCTTATCTGCTGCCCGCCCACATCTCTGCCAAAAAAATAACTATAATAAATTTATTAACCCCTATTCCGCCGCTCCTCGACACCACCGCCGATATAATAAAGCTATTAACCCCAATTCCGCCGCTCCTCAACATCACTGGCACTATAATAAAGTTATTGACCCCAATTCCGCCGCTCCCTGACATCGCCACCACTAATAAAAGTTATTAACCCCTAAACCTCTAACCTCTTAAATTACCGCCACTAAATAAACCTATTCACCCCTTAACACACACTAGTTAAATATTATTAACCCCTAATCTGCTGCCCCCAACATCACCGACACCTACATTATATTTATTAACTCCTAATCTCCCTCCCCCAATGTCGCCACAACCTACCTACATTTATTAACCACTAATCTGCCGCCCCAACATCGCCGCCACTATTCTAAATTTATTAACCCCTAAACCTAAGTCTAACCCTAACACCCCCTAACTTAAATATAATTTAAATAAATATAAATAAAATTCCTAAAAATAACTAAATTATTCCTATTTAAAACTAAATACTTACCTGTAAAATAAACCCTAAGATAGCTACAATATAACTAATAGTTACATTCTAGCTAGCTTAGACTTTATTTTTGTTTTACAGGCAAGTGTATTTATTTTAACTAGGTAGAAAAGTTACTAAATAGTTATTAACTATTTAATAACTACCTAGCTAAAATAAATAGTAATACCAGAACAGTTTGTAGCTCAGCTCCACTGTCAGGTGCAGGCCAAAAAGGGTGCTGTAATCCCTTTAGTGACAATAAATCCACAGAAGAAGGCAGCACCTTGCAGTATAAAAATATCTTTATTTCCACATGCTGGAATAAAAAAGTGACGTTTCGAGTAGAGAACCCTTAATCATACAAAGCTAAAACACACTGTTCAAACCTTATAAAGGCCTACCTGTACACAGGTGTTCAATTAACATTTCTTACTTACTTCATTACATCTATGGTAGAACTTAATGTTCTTATTTCACCTTAGTGCCAGATAGAATTAAAATCAATATAGAAAATATATATACATATGCAGAAAAATGACATATACAGATACCAATGTAATTTCAAACTAATAAATTATTGATAGACAAATTATTGAAAATTTTAAGCATTTTTTTGTTGAAAAACAATTGCAGCAAGTTTGATGAAAAACAGTTGCAGCAAGTTAAATGAAAAATAATTGCAGCAAATTAGACATTTCATGACTCAAAATTATTCCAAAAATAATTACAAAGATGAATATAAAAATGATTATAAAAATAGAGTGTAATCCAATTCTTTATTTAAAACCAGGGGTTGCATTGCATTGAGTTTGTAGATTCAAAATGCCTCTTTCTTTTTTAGCATTAATTCTCTATTACCCCCCCGTCTGGGACGTGGCACTGCATCAATGATTTGAAAACGGACCTGACTAATGTTGTGGCCACATTGGATAAAATGTCCTGACACTGGTGCCTCCAAGTTTCCACATCTGATATTGCTTTTGTGTTGTACTATCCTATCACGGACACGGCGTGTCGTCTCGCCAATGTAAATTTTTCCACATGGACATTTTATGAGATAGATAGCAAAAGCAGTATCACATGTGTAAAAGCCTTTTATCAAAAAAATTTTACCATTTAGAGGATGTACAAATTGAGGGCCTTTGATCATCGAATTGCAGTTGCCACATCCCAAACAGGGATAACACCCATAATTTTTATCAGATATGTAGCTTTGCTGTTTTTTGTTTGCACTTCCAATATCAGTATGTATAAGCTCATCTCTGAGATTTCTCCTTCTTCTATAGGCAGGCATGGGAGTACTGCAAATTCAGCAACACCTGGGTGGCAACCCTGTAGGATACGCCAGTTTTTTTTTAGTACATTCATAATTTTGCTACCATGATTATTATGATCCATAACCATTACCATACGTTTATCCTCCTTTTTTGGTGTTGGATCTTTTTTGGATTGCACTTTAGTTAATTTATTCTGAACCAATGCTGCAGGATAACCCCTACTCTCAAACTTTTTTGCCATGTTGTGTAATCTTTTTTGCAATCTATCTTCTTCAGATACAATACGTTGTACCCTTAGGAACTGACTTCTAGGTAGTGACCTAACTGTTCTTCTAGGATGGAAACTTTTATAGTGTAACAAGCCATTCTTATCAGTAGGTTTTACATATAAATCTGTACAGACCTTACCATCCTTCAAATATACTGTGGTGTCTAAGAAGTCAACCTGTAATTCACTTGTATTAAGGCAGAATTTGATAGAATCAGTGCTACAATTGAGCTCAGCGACAAATTCCTCCAGGGTTCCAATGTCGCCACACCACACACCGAATACATCATCTATGTACCGCCACCAGGCCACTGCATATTGTAGGAATAATCTATTCTCATAAACAAATGTTTCCTCGTATATATTCATGAATATATTTGCGTATGAAGCTGGAGAAAAAATGTATCTTGGAACAAGAAATAGTTTTGATAAAGAACAACTCTCAATAGATTTTCAAAAAACATCTTCTGTGATGGAGAATACTTATTAACTGTATGGAGTACTTTCATGACCGCTGAGATACCGCTCTCATGTTTTATTGCAGTATATAAACTGCTCACATCTAATGTGAATAGTATGTATTTGTTGCCATATAGATCTAAATTATGTACTTTGTCCAAAAAATCCCCAGTGTCCTTGATATATGAATTGCCAAGCCGGCCACAATTGGCCTACCTGGTGGATTTTCAAGCCGCTTGTGCACCTTTGGCAAAGTGTGAAAAACTGGGATACAGGGGTGATCTATGATTAAAAAATCAGCAATATCTTTAGATATTATACCCATTTTTAAAGCTCTATTTACCATAGACACAATCTCCTTTTGGACAATTATAGTAGGATCATATGGTAATTCTTTATATACATCTTGTTAAGACAACTGATTTTGATCTCTGTAATATACATACTGGCATTCATGACAGTAATGGCACCGCCCTTGTCCGCCATTTTTATCGTTAATGCTTTGTTATTTTTTAGCAAGTTAATAGCCTCTCTTTCTTTTTTGGATATATTATTGCTGCAGCAATGTTCTCCAGCAATCTTTTTGTATACTTTTTCTAGATCTTTTTTGACTAACTCCATATATGTATTAACACTATGGTTAACATTTGCTGGAATACATGTTCTTTTGTTTCTATGGCCAAAACTACTCAATGTCAACCCAGTGCTACTGTTTTTATCAGTAATTGGAGAATTTTTATTTGCAAAGAAACTTTTCAATTTAATAGATCTAAAAAATCTAAATAGATCTTGCTCTAATCTAAACAGATCTAGATTCTGTGTAGGAATAAACGATAAACCTTTATTGAGGGCTAATATTTGCTCACTAGACAAAGTGTAATCAGAAATATTAATGACAAGATCATTTTTAGGCAGTTCATGGTTGGAGTTATCACCGTCAGATATCAAACAGTCAATTGGTCTCCTGGTATCTCCTTCTAATACCTCCGACCTTGACCCAATCTCCTCTGGCCCCTCTGGAATGGTTGCGCTCTGGACACCATAACTCTTGCAGCCCTTGTGTTTGCGGCCACCCCTGTGGCCTCTCCTTCCGACTCTTCGGTTAAAAAAACAGCTGAAGAATCTGTGTCGCTTCCCAATGCAGCTGTACCTTGCTGCCTGTGTCTCGGACGCCACCGCTGACGAAATTCACCATCTTGTGGGCGATAACTTGGCTTCCGGTCATGTTACCATCGATACACCAATCCGGATTCATAATCCTCGATGTCCCTCTGGAATTTCGTTCTTTTACGATCCTCCAGTATCTTGCAATATTCTACTTCTCCTTTCTCCACATTCTTTACCAGTGTGTTGTATGCTTCTAGTGTCAGCGATTCACTCAGCTCCTCCCTCAGTCTCAACACCTCCGATTTTTGTTTGGAAATTTCTTTATGCAGGAACTCCACGGTCAGTATCATGAGATCGTAGGAGCATTTATTCAATATGCTGACAAATAGCTTACAATACTCTTCATTGCTTGTCATTAGAGTTGGTCGGGCATTCATCCGGAGTCCCCTGGGTAAGCTCTTTACCTTGCAGTATTCAGCCAATGTTACTGCATGCAAATCTAGAGCTGTACATTTCTTAGTCTGCTTCTCCATTAATTTGCCAGTAAGTTGCTGAGGTTTTTAAAAATTCACTTGAGCCTTTAACCAGAGTCATAACCCTGGCTGCATCGGTATCTGTATATCCAAACATCGGTAATCCAGTTGTTTCTGTGGTATCTTTGATAGACATATTTAGACAGGGTGCACGCAGCTAATTACAGCAATCAGCAATAGTAATACCAGAACAGTTTGTAGCTCAGCTCCACTGTCAGGTGCAGGCCAAAAAAGGGTGCTGTAATCCCTTTAGTGACAATAAATCCACAGAAGAAGGCAGCACCTTGCAGTATAAAAATATCTTTATTTCCACATGCTGGAATAAAAAAGTGACGTTTCGGGTAGAGAACCCTTAATCATACAAAGCTAAAACACACTGTTCAAACCTTATAAAGGCCTACCTGTTCACAGGTGTTCAATTAACATTTCTCAGCACTTCCACCTAGTGGTTACTCACTTCATTACATCTATGGTAGAACTTAATGTTCTTATTAGCTAAAATAAATACAAATTTATTTTTAAAATAAAACCTAACCTATGTTACATTAACACCTAACACTACACAATTAAATCCATTCCCTAAATTAAATACAATTAAAAAAATTAAATTAAATTAGCTAAATCACACAAACCCCCCTCCCACTAAATTACAGAAAATAAAAAAACAAATTACAGATTTAAGTAAGGTTTAGGGTTAGACTTTGATTTAGGGATTAATACATTTAATATAGTGGCAGCCACATTGGGGGAGGCAGATTAGGGGTTAATAAGTGTAGGTAGGTTGTGGCAACATTGGGGGTGGGAGATTAGGGGTTAATAAATATAATGTAGGTGTCGGCGATGTCGTGGACGGCATATTAGGGGTTAATAAGTATAATGTAGGTGTCAGCGATGTCGTGGACGGCATATTAGGGGTTAATAAGTGTAAGAATAAGGGTGTTTAGACTCGGGGTTCATGTTAGGGTGTTAGGTGTAAACATAAAATGTGTATCCCCATAGGAATCAATGGGGCTGCGTTACTCAGCTTTACGCTGCTTTTTGGCAGGTGTTAGGCTTTTTCTAAGCCGGCTCTCCCCATTGATGTCTATGGGGAAATCATGCACGAGCACATACGACCACCTCATCGCTGACTTAAGCTGTGCTGGTATTGGAGTGCGGTATGGAGCACAATTTTGCTCTACGCTCACTTCTTGCCTGATTACGCCGGGTTTGTAAAAACCTGTAATACCAGCGCTGCAGGTAAGTGAGCGGTGAGAAAAAACTGCATATAAGCACCACACAGCTCATAACGCAAGACTCGTAATCTAGCTATAAATTATCAAAAAAGAATTTCACCTAATCTAATAGCCCTATAAAAATAAAAAAGTCCCCCCAAAATACCCCCCCAGCCTACAATAAACTACCAATAGCCCTTAAAAGGGCCTTTTGTAGGGCATTGCCCTAAGTTAAACAGCTCTTTTACCTGTAAAAATTACAAAGTCCCCCCAACAGTAAAACCCACCACCCAACCAACCCTCCAAAATAAAAAAACCTAACTCTAACAAAATCTAAGCTACCCATTGCCCTGAAAAGGGCATTCAGCTTTTTTTTCATTGCCCTGAAAAGGGCATTTAGCTCTTTTACCTAAAGCCCAAACCCTAATCTAAAAAAAAAAAACACCCCAAAAAAGTAAAAAAAAAAACAACATTAACCCCCAATGATCCACTTACAGTTTTTGAAGTCGGGAAATCCATCCTCATCCAGGCGCCGAGAAGTCTTCATCCAGATGGCAAGAAGTCTTCATCCAGACGGCATCTTCTATCTTCATCCTGGCGGTATGGAGTGGATCCATCCTTGAAGACATCCAGCGCGGAGCGTCCTCTTCATACAGTCACTGACGTACACTGGATCTTCAATGAATAGCCAATATAATTTCATTAGCTCTCATCCTATTGGCTAATTTGAACAGCCAATAGGATTTCAGTAGCTCTCTATAACGATACAACTATAAATGTGGAACACAACTGCAGGTTAAAATGATAGATTGTTTTCACTAATGTAGTGGATCCCCTATGGGAAGAGGAGATCCTTTTTTATCAGTGATATTAATATTTTCTTAATACTGTATAGTTGTTACACAGTAATTGGTTGAGAGAAAGAGATGATTCTAGCTCTCTTAGAACTGTATTGCAATGAGAGATGATATGAAAAAAAAGGTAACAGGTGTTAAACACAGGTTAACTTTCCAGCAAGAACTAAAGGAAAGTCTCTTTAACAAAAACACAGTTCCTCTGCTGTTGGTCCAAACAGTTACTTAGTAGTATATTGCAGGGATGTTGGAGAGATAAATTAATCCCAGTGTAATTACAAAACAAGCAGTCAGTTCCGTGTGTTAAACAAACACTGATTCAGCAACAAAAGTGTCAAGAAGGCTTCCGGCATATGTATCTTATCAAGAGGTTAAATGTAAGTAACAGATCTCAAATGTACCTGAATGTCCAATGAATTGAATACTGATCCGTTCCTCTGCGAGCTTCCCTGCTCGGTAATCACAGCAATGTGTCCGGGAGAACCGGAAGTGATGTCACGTCAGTCCGGTACAGCAGTTCTTGAGACTTACCGGGTAAGTAAAATAAGAAAGCAAGTTGTTAGTGGAAGTCCCAAATTTACCTGCAGTCTGATTGTCCCAATAGTGAACTGTAGCACACAGCAAAATCAGCAGCTCAGTAGTTAGTGCTTCACGGCAGCTTGTAATACAGGAAGGAAGAGAGACCTCTGTAATCCGTTTTTGGGAGATAGTAGAAATGCTGAAAGAGGAAAATACGAATCAGTGAATAAATTACAACTTTATATTTATCAGGCTTGTATCACACCTAACTTAGGCTAGGTTTCCAGAATACTGAGCAAGGTGTGTTGGGAGAGCACCTGTTTTAAAGGAGGTGTAACCAATCAGCAGCAGGGAGATGAATAATCCTTAAAGAGACAGCGAGAAACCCTGACATGACCCCCCTCTCAGGGTCGCTGTTCCACAGCGAGAGGACGAGGACGTTCAGGGTGTCTGCGATGAAAAACAGAGATCAAACGAGGAGCATTTAAATTGGAAACAGGTTCCCAAGAGTCCTCATCCACCGAGTAGTTTTTCCATCTCACCAGATACTGCAAGACTCCTTTGTGATATCTGGAATCTAAAACTGACTCAACCTCATATTCATCCAAAGCTAGTCCGGGATCAGTTGGTGGGAGTAATACCTGCTCATCTCTTGTCCTTATGTAAGGTTTTACCAAAGATATGTGGACAGTAGGATGTATCTTCATTGTTGCAGGTAACTGCAATCGTATAGCATTGTCATTTACAATTTTCTGAACGGGAAAAGGTCCAATAAAAAGAGTGACTAACTTTTTTGAAGGGATCTGAAGCTTCAGATTTTTTGTGGAAAGCCACACTAAGTCTCCTATAGAATAGGTTGGTGGTTTCCTTCAACGAAGATCGTAGTAATGTTTCTGAGTATGTTGAGCGCTTAAGATATTTTCTTTTATATGCTTGAAATTTTCTTGTAGGGTGTTACATAAATCGTCAACTAATGGCGAATCAGGTGACCCATTTTTTGACAGTGGGAAATCCGGATGATAAGCGTAGTTCGCATAAAACGGTGTCATCTTTGTAGAGGAGTTAATTGAGTTGTTATATGCGAACTCAGCCATAGAGAGGAATTTTATCCAGTCTGTTTGATGGTATGAACAGTAACATCTGAGGTAATGGTCGAGCCATTGATTGAGTCTCTCAGCTTGACCATTGGTCTGTGGGTGAAATGCTGTGGTATAACGGTGGTCCATTTTAGTCAACTCACATAGCTTGGTCCAGAATTTCGAAGTGAATTGACATCCCCTATCAGTTGTCAAGATGGGGGGTATGCCATGTAACTTAACTATGTGGTCGATAAAAAGATGAGCTGTTTCAGAGGAGGAAGGGATCTTGTGATAGGGAACGAAATGAGCCATTTTAGTGAATAGATCTATGACTACAAAAATAGTTGTTTGTTTGTTGGATGGGGGCAAATCAACGATGAAGTCCATTGACACATGTTCCCAGGGTTTCTGTGGAACAGGAATGGACATTAAGAGTCCATACGGTGGTTTCCTCTCAGGTTTGGAAGTGGCACAAACCTTGCACGTCTTGATGTAGTTTTGAACAGTTGTTTTCATCTCAGGCCACCAGAAACTGCGTTTTATTCGCTCCATGGTCCGTCGGACACCAGGGTGTCCAGCAAGGGGTGAATCATGTGTTGACTGTAATAGTTGTAATCTCATATGAGAGGGCAAATAAATTTTATCCCCGTGATAGTATATTCCAGAGGTTTTTAAGAGATTGGGTTCTGGGGAAAGAGGTACATTCCTACAGTAATCCTTGAGTTCATCAAGTAATGGGATGGACAACCCGATAAAACACTCTGGAGGAACAATAGAAGTCCTAGTGTGCAAGGGTGTAGGTTTATTAGGGATGCGAGATAAGGCATCTGCCTTGCCGTTTTTTTCTGCAGGCCTATAAATGATGTTAAAATTGAATCGATCGAAGTAAAGGCTCCATCGTACTTGACGAGCCGAGAGTGTTTTATTCCTTTGGAGGTACTGGAGGTTCTTATGATCTGTGAAGATATTGATTGGTAGTTTAGTTCCTTCCAGGAGATGCCTCCAATGCTCTAGAGATCGGCGGATTGCCAACAACTCCTTATCCCCAATAGCATAATTTCTTTCAGCTGGAGTCATTGTTTTTGAATAGAAAGATATGGGATGTAGCGGTTCTTGTAAGGTTTTCTGTTGGGAGAGGACAGCTCCAATTGCATAATCAGAGGAATCGACTTCCAATGTGTATTGATATTGTGGGTTTGGGAATTGAAGAATAGGTGCAGATGTAAACCTGGCTTTTAACAGATTGAATGTGCTTTTGGCATCAGAATCCCATCTGAATACCGCGTTAGAGCCAGTTAATCTTGTCAAAGGTTTTACCAGTGTGGAAAAATTCTTTATGAATTTTCTATAATAGTTAGAAAACCCTAAAAATCTCTGTAGATCCTTTTTTGTTTTAGGTTCTGGCCATTCTAGTATGGCGGTAACCTTTTCAGTCTGCATTTGTATTCCCTTGGGTGAGATGTTATACCCGAGGAAGGAGACATGATTAGTATGGAATTTACATTTTTCGGGTTTGGCATACAGCTTATGGACTCTAAGTCTGGAGAGGACCCAACGCACGTGTTTTTTGTGTTCTTCCATAGTTCTGGAATAAATGAGGATGTCGTCGAGATAGATGACTACGCACACGTCCAACAAATCACGAAACACATCGTTGATGAAGTGTTGGAACGTGGCGGGGGCATTGCATAGGCCGAACGGCATTACCAGGTACTCAAAAAGACCGTACCTGGTCCTAAATGCCGTCAGCCACTCATGACCTTCCTTTATCCGGATGAGGTTGTAGGCCCCTCTTAGGTCTAATTTAGAGAAGATGGTAGCTTCAGAGAGTCTTTCGATCATCTCTGGAATTAGGGGTAAAGGATATCGATTTTTTATTGTGCACTTATTAAGTTTACGATAATCTATTATGGGTCTGAGACTGGAATCTTTATTGCGGACAAAAAATATACCTGCACCAGCAGGGGAGGTGGAACTCCTGATGAAGCCTTTCCGCAAATTCTCCTCCAAATACGTTTTCAGGTGTTCTAGTTCTGGAGGACTTAAGGGATAGAGGTGTCCGCATGGTATCCTTGCACCAGGTTGGAGGTCTATGGGGCAATCGTATGCCCTATGGGGTGGTAAATTCTCAGCCTCAGTTTTGCTAAATACATCTAGAAAGTCTTTGTATTCTGAGGGTAAATCTTCAGATTGGGGGTTAGTGTGAAATAAGAATTGATCATGGAAACAGGTTTCTTTGCAATAATCTGAAACAAAATTTATTGAGAATGGAGACCATACAATTGAAGGGTTATGGAGTTTAAGCCACTCCAAGCCTATAACCAAAGTAAAATGAGGGGAAGGTAAAACATCAAAAGAAATCATTTCAACATGTCCTGAAATGTTAGCATATAACGGTACAGTCTCTTGAGTAATAGGTCCGGAGGTCATAGGGGAACCGTCTATGACCTTGATTGGAATAGGGACTTTCTTTGTAATCAGTGGAATGTTGTTGGTTAGGCAGAACTCTTCATCAATATAGTTCCCTGTAGCACCAGAATCTATTATGGCGTCGTTAATCGTCAGACGTTTTTGATCCAGCTGCAGGAAGAGAGATAAAGTACAGTAAGAATTTGGAGCTTTCGGCAGAGATAGTATAGAGGTGTATGCTATGTGTGACATACCTTTCTTGGTTTTTGTCAGAACTGCGCAATCCTGGACAGAATGGGTGGGACTTGCGCAGTACATACATAGGTTTTTTACCTTACGTCGTAGTTTTTCCTCTGGAGTGAGGGGACCCCTTAGGAATCCAATCTCCATAGCCTCGGTCTGAGGTTTGGAATGACTGTAGGAGCTAATACCTGTTGAAGTTGAATAACTTTTAGGCTTTGTTTCTACAGTATAACGTTCTGCTTTTCTTTCACGTATGCGTCTATCGATCTGGGTGGCAACTCGCATAAAGTCATCCAAAGATTTTGGCAGCTCAATCCTTGCGAATTCATCTTTTAGCGCCTCTGATAGGCCTAAACGGAACTGATTCCGCAAGGCAACGGGGCTCCAGAGCGAATCAGCAGCGAATTGTTTAAAATCTGTAATATACTCCTCCACAGGCCTTTTGCCTTGTTTGAGGCTCCTCATGGAGGTTTCTGCGGTTAATTGTATATCAGTGTCCTGAAACAATTCATCCATAGCTGAGAAGAATTCATTCAGGGACCCAAGTATGGAGTCATCGGTTTCAAAGAACCGGTCTGCCCAATTCCTGGGTTCCCCTCTGAGAAAGGAAATGGTAGTTAGAACCTTCACTCTCTCAGTGGGGTAAGTACGAGGTTTCATCAGAAATAGTAGGTGACATGCATTCTTAAATTGCCTATAAGCTTTTCTGTTCCCTGAAAATGTTTCTGGCAATGAAACTTGGGGTTCAGCTAATATTTCCAACTGGTTAGATTTAACAGCAATTGAATCTCTTATGACACCTTTTAAAGCAGCATTTTCTATACGTAGGTCATGCAAGCCTTGGGCTAGCTGATCTACTTTTTGGGATAAGTTGAAAACAATCTGGGGTAACTCTGCTGGTTCCATTTCCTTTTTGAGGCTCAGTATTATATAACGATACAACTATAAATGTGGAACACAACTGCAGGTTAAAATGATAGATTGTTTTCACTAATGTAGTGGATCCCCTATGGGAAGAGGAGATCCTTTTTTATCAGTGATATTAATATTTTCTTAATACTGTATAGTTGTTACACAGTAATTGGTTGAGAGAAAGAGATGATTCTAGCTCTCTTAGAACTGTATTGCAATGAGAGATGATATGAAAAAAAAAGGTAACAGGTGTTAAACACAGGTTAACTTTCCAGCAAGAACTAAAGGAAAGTCTCTTTAACAAAAACACAGTTCCTCTGCTGTTGGTCCAAACAGTTACTTAGTAGTATATTGCAGGGATGTTGGAGAGATAAATTAATCCCAGTGTAATTACAAAACAAGCAGTCAGTTCCGTGTGTTAAACAAACACTGATTCAGCAACAAAAGTGTCAAGAAGGCTTCCGGCATATGTATCTTATCAAGAGGTTAAATGTAAGTAACAGATCTCAAATGTACCTGAATGTCCAATGAATTGAATACTGATCCGTTCCTCTGCGAGCTTCCCTGCTCGGTAATCACAGCAATGTGTCCGGGAGAACCGGAAGTGATGTCACGTCAGTCCGGTACAGCAGTTCTTGAGACTTACCGGGTAAGTAAAATAAGAAAGCAAGTTGTTAGTGGATGTCCCGAATTTACCTGCAGTCTGATTGTCCCAATAGTGAACTGTAGCACACAGCAAAATCAGCAGCTCAGTAGTTAGTGCTTCACGGCAGCTTGTAATACAGGAAGGAAGAGAGACCTCTGTAATCCGTTTTTGGGAGATAGTAGAAATGCTGAAAGAGGAAAATACGAATCAGTGAATAAATTACAACTTTATATTTATCAGGCTTGTATCACACCTAACTTAGGCTAGGTTTCCAGAATACTGAGCAAGGTGTGTTGGGAGAGCACCTGTTTTAAAGGAGGTGTAACCAATCAGCAGCAGGGAGATGAATAATCCTTAAAGAGACAGCGAGAAACCCTGACACTCTCATCCTATTGGCTGATTTGGAAAAGAACACACAATTAAAAGATACATTAGCTGCAACAGGGTGCAACATAAGCATTACTTTATAGATTCAATAAATTATATATTGGAATGACGACACACAAATTTTGACTCAGATTAATGGATCATGTAAGAAATATTAAAAATGCAGAAATAGATCAAACTTATGGCAAAACCCTAACAAGTGTTGCTTCTCATTTTCTGTCATTTCACAATTCTAATAGAGTCGAACTACAATGCTGGGGTATAGAGAAAGTCAGTCTAGGCATGAGAGGGGGAGACCTGGAAACGGCCCTCCTGAAAGCCAAAAGCAGATGTATTTATCTGTGAAATACAGTTTATCCCTATGGAATGAATGAACAGAATAATTATTTCTGTAATCTTCTAACAGAAAACATAACACAGTATATTAATTATGTATAGAGAATTAAAGTACTAATATAGTAGTATATATCCATCTTAACTTAGAGAGAGAACTATTATAAGATCATGCGTGTAGTTATCTTTTATCCTCTCACATAGTAAGAATCCTACCAAAATCCATATACAGAAGTGGAGCATTAACACAGTGGGGCCTATCTATCAAGCTCCGAAAGGAGCTTGACGGCCCGCGTTTCTGGCGAGTCTTCAGTTTCGCCAGAAACAGCAGTTATGAAGCAGCGGTCACAAAGACCGCTGCTCCATAACCTGTCCGCCTGCTCTGAGCAGGCGGACAGACATCGCCGGAAATCAACCCGATCAAGTACGGTCAGGTTGATTGACACCCCCTTGCTGGCGGCCCATTGGCCGTGAGTCTGTAGGGGGCGGCATTGCACCTGCAGCTCTTGTGAGGTGCTGGTGCAATGCTGAATACGGAGAGCGTATTGCTCTCCGCATTCAGCAAAGTCTGGCGGACCTGATCCGCACTGTCGGATCAGGTCCACCAGACTTTGGTAAATAGAGGCCAGTGTATTTCACATATATCCTTTTTATAGAATCTTTATACACTTTTGCATATATATATATTCTTCATTTTACACACTATACATTTGGTAATTGTATTAGATTTTCACAGTAGTATATGCACTTGGAAATTATCACAATTTATTATTTATAATTTATTATTATATTTTTTTTCACATTAGTTCGGCAGAATAGGGGTTAATAGCTTTATTATAGTGCCGGTGATGTCGGGGAGCGGCAACATTGGGGTTAATAGCTTTATTATAGTGGTGGCGGTGGCGGAGATCGTCGGAATAGGGGTTAATAACTTTATTATAGTTATTTTTTGGCAGAGATGTGGGCGGGTGGCAGATAAGGGGTTAATAAGTTTTAAATAGTGTGTGCTATGCGGGAGGGCCTCAGTTTAGGGGTTAATAGGTAGTTTATGGGTGTTAGTGTACTTTGTAACAGTTTAGTTATGAGTTTTGTGAAACATTTTTGTTGCGCAAAATTCAAAACTACTGCTTTCAGTTGGCTGAATGGATCATGTCGGTATAGGCTGGAACACAAGCATATTAGCCTGTAGCAATCCTAAGTAACCAGTAGAATGACCAAACAAATAATATAATAGTCTTCACCAACCTTTCTGATTAACTGTTTTCTCAGATCAGTTTTCACTGCTCACTTCTGTCCTGCCCCCAGCAGGTAAAACAAACATTCTCTTTCTAGGAATAAGCAGCCTTAGAATTTAGCTGCCACTTAATTAATAAAGGGCCAGATTACAAGTGGAGCCCTAAATATCGCTTTCCACTGTGTAATACCAGCGCACGCTAATGTGCACTGGTATTACAATTTATCAGCAATGCGAACACGAGCGATGGGCAGCAGTTAGTAAATATATATGTATATGATTATACATTTATAGATTTATGTGTTAATATGTGTATATACACATATTAACACATACCTATATATGTATATAAGGATATATATATATATTTACTGCAAACACGAGATTACAAGTGGAGCGGTATTTAACGCTACAGCTAGAAGTCAATTTTTTGCACGCGTCGGATAGTGTTCATATTAGTTGAAAGTGAAGTGTTTTTGATTGTGCGATAACCCGACGTGTGTTAATAGCCGATCTTAGAATATTGTGCGTGCTGTAACGTATTTCCCCATAGAAGTCAATGGAGCAAAAAAAGGGGAATAACCTAACACCCTGCTCATGTGCAAACCTGATTGCATATTCTCAATTGTGCTAACCCGACATGAATATATGAATATATTAATTTTTCACATACCAATGTTCTTCACATAGCAGAAAATGTTGTATTCATTCATAAATACATTTTTCTTTATATATCTGATTTTTTTTTGCAAAAGTATGTATTTATACCTATAGCTATTTATAAATAGGTATAGATATATACAGACATACAGTATCCCACAAAAGTAAGTACACCCCTCACATTTTTGTAAATATTTTATTTTATCTTTTCATGTGACAACACTTAAGACATGACACTTTACTACAATGTAAAGTGGTGAGTGTGCAGCCTGTATAACAGTGTAAATTTGTCCACTAAAAATAACTCAATACACAGCCATTCATGTCTAAACTGTTGGCAACAAAAGTGAGTACACCCCTAAGTGGAAATGTCCAATTTGGGCCCAAAGTGTCAATATTTTGTGTGGCCGCCATTATTTTCCAGCACTGCCTTAAACCTCTTGGGCATTGAGTTCACCAGAGCTTCATAGGTTGCCACTGGCGTCCTCTTCCACTCCTCCATGATGTCATCACTGAGCTGGTGGGTGTTAGAGACCTTGTTCTCCCACACATTCCACTTGAGGATGCCCCACAGATGCTCAATAGGGTTTAGGTCTGGTGACATGCTTGGCCAGTCCATCACCTTTACCCTCAGCTTGTTTAATAAGGCAGTTGTTGTCTTGGAGGTGTGTTTGGGGTTGTTATCATGTTGGAATACTGCCCTGCGGCCCAGTCTCCGAAGGGAGGGGATCATGCTTTGCTTCAGTATGTCACAGTACATGTTGGCATTCATGGTTCCCTCAATGAACTGCAGCTCCCCAGTACCAGCAGCACCCATGCAGGCCCAGACCATGACACTCCCACCACCATGCTTGACTGAAGGCAAAACACACTTGTCCTTGTACTCCTAACCTGGTTGCCGCCACACACGCTTGACACCATCTGAACCAAATAAGTTTTTCTTGGTCTCATCGGACCACAGGACATGGCTCCAGTAATCCATGTCCTTAGTCTGCTTGTCGTCAGCAAACTGTTTGTGGGCTTTCTTGTGCATCATCTTTAGAAGAGGCTTCCTTCTGGGATGACAGCCATTAAAACCAATTTGATGCAGCATATGGTGTATGGTCTGAGCACTGACAGGCTGACCCCCCACCCCTTCAACCTATGCAGCAAAGCTGGCAGCACTCATACGTCTATTTCCCAAAGACAACCTCTGGATATGACGCTGAGCACGTGCACTAAACTTTTTTGGTCGACCATGGCAAGTCCTGTTTTGAGTGGAACCTGTCCTGTGAAGCAGTTGTATGGTCTTGCCCACCGTGCTGCAGCTCAGTTTTTAGGGTCTTGGCAATCTTCTTATAGCCTAGGTCATCTTTATGTAGAGCAACAATTCTTTTTTTCAGATCCTCAGAGAGTTCTTTGACATGAGGTGACATGTTGAACTTCCAGTGACCAGTATGAGAGAGTGTGAGAGCGATAACACCAAATTTAACACACCAGCTCCCTATTCACACCTGCGACCTTGTAACACTAACGAGTCACATGACACCGGGGAGGGAAAATGGCTAATTGGGCCCAATTTGGACACTTCAACTTTTGTTGCCAATGGTTTATACATTAATGGCTGTGTGTTGAGTTATGTTTGAGGGGACAGCACATTTACACTGTTATACAGGCTGTACACTTGATACTTTACATTGTAGCAAAGTGTCATTTCTTCAGTGTTGTCACATGAAAAGATATGATAACATATTTACAAAAATGTGAGGGGTGTGTTCACTTTTGTGGAATACTGTATATAGGAATAGCTTTATATAAATACTTAGAACATATTCTGCTATGAACAGAACATTGGGGTGTGAAATATTTACAGTAAATACACAGTATAACACTTTATTAAAAATCAATATTGCATAAATATGCCTTTTCATGTTTTCGTCTACTTGACTGCAGGGCTCCAATGCACTTGTACAACATGTGTACTATTAATGTATCTCTATGTTAAAGCTCTTTGCCTACCTTTTTTTTTTCTAATACCTGAGACGTGATATCTTCGAGCCCTTATAACTTTTTTGTGCAATTTAACAACAATTCTTATTAGATAGTGTTATTATGAGTGTAACTGCACTTTGTATTGTATATTTGATGTATTTTGTGACACTTTTTTGTTTCACAAAAATGTAACCAGAGCTCTGAGGACCAATTTCCTGATGAACATTAACTTCAATTGTGCTGAAGTGATCGTGTTTACTTTCAACTTGTAATATGAGCGGAAAAACCTGACGCATGCAAACCCCTTTTCCTCTCGGAATAACTGTTAGTGATCCACTTGTAATCTAGCCCTTATTTTTTTAAGATAATGTATTACTGTACCGGGCTATATATGTATCTGCTAGTTCTACTCGAATATAAGATCTTATGAGTGTTTTTGTAATTTAATTTTCTTTTCAGTCACTATTACTTTCTTTAATAGACAGATGTGATATTTTTTTTCATTCAATGAAATGATAATTTTGTAGATGGTACAAGAGTCTTTAAGGACATGTCGATTATACTGTAGAGTTGATTCATTGCTTCCCCCCTTCCCAAGCATTAAGACTGCCATTTAGAGAAATACATGTCTTTTTAAGCTATTTGATCAAGCTTTCAGTAATGTTTATTCACACAAGTGCTCTATACGCATTATCAATTAGGATGATCTTATAAAAATTCCAAGGCCAACACACAGATTGCAATCATTAGGATTTATAATTCAGTATCCTTGGGATTTTCTTTCTTTTTCATTCACCATTACTCCCTGCCTGCAGCTTAATACACATCTAGACTTTTATATTTAGAAATAACTAACTGCAAAATGAAACTGCACTGAATTGATGTTTCTGTACACAAGCACTGTTATACAATTCTACTTAGCAGAGTCTATACAGGATATAGACTAATTATTATTAGTTATTAGCGACTGCTGTGGTATTGTGCTTAGAATATTTATATATTCTTGTCAATGAGCCATATGTCAAAAATTGTGAGACCATGGTGTCTTTAGACTCCATTTGTAATGCTGACCTGAAATACTGTTTTATCACCTTTCCATAACTAAGTATATGAAATAAAAGCTTTGATTGTTTGTTTATAACAGAGTTTTAGTTATGTGTAGCCCTTGAAAAATAAAAAATATGAAGACCAGACCTATTTTCAACTTTGTCGGTAGAGTGCACATGCCCCATTTTTCTCAAAGGGGATTACTGGGACACCCCTTCCCAAATATTTTTTTCAGAATTAAATGATATGACTTTGTATTAAATACAATTTTTAGATTAATGTTATATAGCAACCCTACAACCCAATTGCATCCATTAATCACCCCTTTACATTGTTGCTTTCCAGCCCCAGCTGCTGCAGCCCACCGGGAAATCTCCTTGTATCCTGGTAATCCAATCCGGCCCTGTATGTGTTACATATCCTATATATTTGCTTATTGTAAGGAGAAAAACATAATTTCACAGCTATTTGTTGCTAGATGTGTTATCATACAGATGTTGAGTGTATATATAGCACTCCAGATGTTTTACTTATGATGACTTGTAAAACACTATGGGGCTGATGATCTAAAGCTCTAAGCTCAGGATCTAAGTCTTGTCAGTATGAAAAGGTCTCTCAAATAATTTTAGAAGCACAAATTCTACCTTGAGTTATGCAGGGCTTTGTATGTGAAATAGAGAGTTTTATGTACAATATAAGGTGTAAAAAAAAAAAAAATCCCACATTTTTTTGTGATATTTTTCCATGGCAACAACTTTTTGTTGTACTCTGTTAGTTATGGAGCCTCCAGAGTGTTTCTGACTAGGAGAGAGACACATTGCAGCTGAACTGAGTTAAGCTGATAAAAAATCTTTAGATCTTTAGATTTTAGATGTACCTCTGAGAAAATCTCTTGAGCCCCTTGCTAAGGCTGTAATTCTCAACGCATCTACATCCGTATAGGAAAAGACATCCATTTCTTCATCTGTCACCTCTATAGTGAATAGTGCACTGATTCCAGCAAATGAGTTTATACAAGGCAAAGTCGAGGGTCCAGCACAGATCTTTAGGCCCGTTGATTTTAGATGTAACTCTGAGAAAATCTCTTGATCCCCTTGCTAAGGCTGTAATTCTGGACTCATCTACATCCGTATAGGAAAAGACATCCATTTCTTCATCTGTCACTTCCATTTGTATTACATGTGATCTGTGACTGCATTTTTGGATAACGTTAGATACTATCATTATACAAAGTGAAGACAAGCTATCCCTGGTATCTATGACAAACATCTTCTCTACACTGTGCGGCCCTTAGTGTAAGAGTGTAAGTAGATGCCCAAAAGGGACCAGAAATTTTAATCTTCCTATTTTTTGATATTATGAACTTATGACTACTACTTGTCTATTTTTATCTACAACCAGAAGTAATGTATGCTCTCTCTTTTACTGGGACTCTCTTTTTTATATTTTTAATATTTTTAATATACTACATCTTGTTTTATATATATTTATACAGAATTTTTAACAGTTATTAATTCATCATTTTTATCTCATTATTTCAGCATTTGTGAATCAATTTTTATTGTTTCTATTGTATTGTTTTTATTGTAGTGAACTATTATTATTTCTATGTGATAATTTTTTATACATCTTCTGTTTATATATTTTAAGTTAATGCGCTAATTCACAAACACCCTTCTTACTTCCCAATTAACTTTTATATTGGGTATCTAGATTTGAGGGAACCTGGAAATACAATAGGTGAATTTCTGGCAGCATTTAGATTTTTAATTTCTATATCACAGCGCCCAGGCTACATTTTATATATATATATATATATATATATATATATATATATATATATATATATATATATATATATATATATATATATATATACAGTATACATATATATACAGTGGGGCCTCGGTAAACGAAAAATCGGTTTACGAATTAAAATTTCGGAGAAAAAATGCCTCGGTTTACGAATTTTTCCCGCAATACGAAAAAAAGTGTCCTGGTTTATAGATCCACCCCCCCTGCCCCATGCGTGATTTGGAGCCATTGGCAGAAGATTTTGGAGCCTTTTCAAGCAGGTTTTGGAGCCTTTTTGGTGCATCTCAAGAAGTGGAAAGGTAGGGAGCTGAGCTTGGTTGTTTGCATGCCTTTTACTGTGTGTTCTGCATTCTGGGGGTTATTTCCATGCCAGCTCATGTGCTGTGCATGCCTGTTACAGCTCATCTGCTGTGCATGGCTGTTACAGCTCATCTGCTGTGCATGCCTGTTACAGCTCATCTGCTGTGCATGGCTGTTACAGCTCATCTGCTGTGCATGCCTGTTACAGCTCATCTGCTGTGCATGCCTGTTACAGCTCATCTGCTGTGCATGCCTGTTACAGCTCATCTGCTGTGCATGCCTGTTACAGCTCATCTGCTGTGCATGCCTTTTAGTGTGGTTTCCATGCCAGCTCATGTGCTGTGCATGCCTTTTTTGCATTGTGGGGTTGTTTTCCATGCCAGCTCATGTGAGTGTAAAGCATTTTTAATTTTTTTTGCATACTTAGGGATGGTGGTGTCATGGCACCCAAGAAAGCAGCGGAAGCTGGGAAGAGGAAGAAGGAGATGATTCTGCTTGAGGACAAGAAGGAAATCATCAGGAAGCATGAAGGAGGAATGCGATTGACTGACCTTGCCAAAGAGTATGGAAGGAGTGCATCCACAATCAGTACAATCCTAAAATTGAAAGAGAAGATTACTGGGAGAGATGCAGCCAAGGGAGTCACCCGGGTCTCCAAGCAACGGCCACCTGTTCTGGAGGAGGTCGAGAAGTTGCTCCTGCTCTGGATTGAACAGAAGCAGCGTGCAGGGGACTCAGTGACCAAGGCGATCATCTGTGAAAAAGCCAAGGCCTTGCATGCTGACCTCCTCAAACAAGAGCCAGGAACGTCAGCAGATGCAGAAGGCTTCAAGGCCAGCAGGGGGTGGTTCGAAAGGTTCAAGAACAGATCTGGCATCCACAGTGTGGTCAGGCATGGAGAGGCTGCAAGTTCCGATGTTGCTGCAGCTGAAGATTTTGCTACGGAGTTCCTGGAAGTCATAGTTTCAGAGGGCTACCTTCCTCAGCAGGTCTTCAACTGCGACGAGACTGGACTCTTCTGGAAGAGGATGCCAAAGCGTACCTTCATCACAGAACAGGAGACCTCATTGCCTGGCCACAAGCCGATGAAGGACCGTCTTACCCTCCTGTTCTGCGCCAACGCCAGTGGGGACCTTAAGATCAAGCCCCTGCTTGTCTACCATTCAGAGACCCCACGGGCCTTCAAGAAACACAAGGTGAACATGGAGCAGTTGAGCGTTTTGTGGCAGTCTAACCCAAAGGTTTGGGTCACACGCCTCTTGTTTGTGAAGTGGGTCAATGCGGTTTTTGGTCCTGCTGTGAAGAAGTACCTTGTGGACAATAACCTGCCACTCAAGGCCATGCTGCTCATGGACAATGCTCCTGTCCATCCTCCAGGCCTTGAGGAAGACTTGCTGGAGGACTTTAATTTCATCAAGGTCATGTTCCTTCCGCCTAACACCACCCCACTACTCCAGCCAATGGACCAGCAGGTCATCTCCAATTTTAAAAAAATCTACACAAGGGAGCTTTTCCAGCGATGCTTTGAGATGACAGATCGCTCAAGCCTCACCCTCCATGAATTTTGGAGAGAGCATTTTGACATTGTGAGCTGTCTGCAGATTATCACCATTGCCTGGGCCGGGGTCAGCCAGACAAACCTAAATTCTGCTTGGCGCAACCTTTGGCCAGACTGTGTTGTAAAACCTGCCTCCAATGCTTCTGCACCTGCACCAGAGTCAACAGTGTTGGAGGAAATTGTTTCCTTGGGGAGGACCATGGGCCTGGAGGTGACTGAGGAGGATGTCTACGAGCTGGTGGAGGAACACAAATGTGACCTAACCACCGAGGAGCTGGTGGAATTGCAGAAGGAGTCGATGGAGGAGCAGATCGCATTTGAGGAGGAGGAGGAAATGAGCGAGGAACAGCTCTCTTCCACGGAACTCAAGGAGGCATGCCAAATGTGGGTAAACCTACAGACTTTTGTACAGCAGCACCACCCAGATAAGGCTCTAGCCCACAGACTTGTGAGCAGTTTTGACACAGACATCATGTCCCCTTTCCGAGGGATGCTTAAAAGGCGCCAGAGGCAGCAGACAATGGAAAGGTTCCTACAAAAACAGCCTAGACATGAAGAAGAACCTGCTTGTGTTAGTGCTGCCCAATTGCCCTCGTCCTCCTCATCTTCCAAACAGTGTTGAAATTGTTTTGCTATTTTCCATGTTTTCCCTGTTGACGTGTTATTTATGTACAGTTAAAGTGTACTGTACCATGTTACCAACAGTCTGCCATGTTTTAAAAGTTGATGTGTGATGTTTTAAAACATAAAGTTGGATGTTTGAAATATTATGTACAGTATTTATGCCTTTAAAGTGCACTTTATAAAGAGTTTTGAACAGATAAAATACTGTGTTTGACTTTTTTTTCTCACCTCCGGAACGCATTAATTGGTTTTCAATGCATTCCTATGGGAAACCGTGTTTCGGTTTACGAATTTTTCGAAATACGAAACGTCCCGGAGAACGGATTAAATTCGTAAACCGAGGTCCCACTGTATATATTTATATATATATATATATATATATATATATATATATATATATATATATATATATATATATATAAAAATATATATACATACATTAGAGTCTTGGCTGAAGTGAGCGTTAGAAATCTAACGACAAGACTCCAGCCGCAGAAAAAAGCCAGGAGTTAAGAGCTTTCTGGGCTAACGCCGGTTCATAAAGCTCTTAACTACTGTGCTCTAAAGTACACTAACACCCATAAACTACCTATGCACCCCTAAACCGAGGCCCCCCACATCGCCGCCACTCTATTAAAATTTTTTAACCCCTAATCTGCCGACCGCACACCGCCGCAACCTACATTATCCCTATGTACCCCTAATCTGCTGCCCCTAACATCGCCGACCCCTACATAATATTTATTAACCCCTAATCTGCCCCCCCCACGTCGCCGTGACCTACCTACAATTATTAACCCCTAATCTGCTGACCGGACCTCACCGCTACTATAATAAATGTATTAACCCCTAATCCGCCTCACTCCCGCCTCAAAAACCCTATAATAAATAGTATTAACCCCTAATCTGCCCTCCCTAACATCGCCGACACCTAACTTCAAGTATTAACCCCTAATCTGCCGACCGGACCTCGCCGCAACTCTAATAAATGTATTAACCCCTGAAGCTAAGTCTAACCCTAACCCTAACACCCCCCTAAGTTACATATAATTTAAATCTAACGAAATAAAATAAATCTTATTAAATACATTATTCCTATTTAAATCTAAATACTTACCTGTAAAATAAACCCTAATATAGCTACAATATAAATAATAATTATATTGTAGCTATTTTAGGATTAATATTTATTTTACAGGCAACTTTGTATTTATTTTAACCAGGTACAATAGCTATTAAATAGTTAATAACTATTTAATAGTTACCTAGTTAAAATAATTACAAAATTACCTGTAAAATAAATCCTAACCTAAGTTACAATTAAACCTAACACTAAACTATCAATAAATTAATTAAATAAACTATCTACAATTATATACAATTAAATCAACTAAACTAAATTACAAAAAAAAACAAACACTAAATTACAAAAAATAAAAAAAGATTACAAGAATTTTAAACTAATTACACCTACTCTAAGCCCCCTAAAAAAATAACAAAGCCCCCCAAAATAAAAAAATGCCCTACCCTATTCTAAAATAAATATGTTACAGCTCTTTTACCTTACCAGCCCTTAAAAGGGCCTTTTGTGATCAGCCAATAGAATGCGAGCTCAATCTGATTGGCTGATTGGATCAGCCAATCCGATTGAACTTGAATCTGATTGGCTGATTCAATCAGCCAATCAGATTTTTCCTACCTTAATTCCGATTGGCTGATAGAATCGAGGGACGCCATCTTGGATGACGTCATTTAAAGGAACCTTCATTCGGACTTAGGATGTCATTAGAAGAGGATGCGTCGGCTGCTTCAAGATGGTCCCGCTCCACGCCGAATGGAAGAAGATAGAAGATGCCGCTTGGATAAAGATGTTTGCTGGTCCGGATCTCCTCTTCTTGCCGGATAGGATGAAGACTTCGGAGCCTCTTCTGGACCTCTTCTTGCCGTATATGATGAAGACTTCGGACCCTCTTCTGGATGGATTGGTGATACCCGGCGTGGTGAAGACAAGGTAGGAAGATCTTCAGGGGCTTAGTTTTAGGTTTTTTTAAGGGGGGTTTGGGTGGGTTAGATTAGGGGTATGTGGGTGGTGGGTTGTAATGTTGGGGGGGTATTGTATGTTTATTTAAATGCAAAAGAGCTGTTTTCTTTGGGGCATGCCCCTCAAAAGGACCTTTTAAGGGCTGGTAAGGTAAAAGAGCTGTTAAATTTTATTTTAGAATAGGGTAGGGCATTTTTTTATTTTGAGGGGCTTTGTTATTTTTTTAGGGGGCTTAGAGTAGGTATAATTAGTTTAAAATTCTTGTAATCTTTTTTTATTTTTTGTAATTTAGTGTTTGTTTGTTTTTTGTAATTTAGTGTTTGTTTTTTTTGCAATTTAGTTTAGTTGATTTAATTGTAGATAATTGTGGGTAGTTTATTTAATTAATTTATTGATAGTGTAGTGTTAGGTTTAATTGTAACTTAGGTTAGGATTTATTTTACAGGTAATTTTGTAATTATTTTAACTAGGTAGCTATTAAATAGTTATTAACTATTTAATAGCTATTGTACCTAGTTAAAATAAAAAAAAGTTGCCTGTAAAATACATATTTATCCTAAAATAGCTACAATATAATTATTATTTATATTGTAGCTATAGTAGGGTTTATTTTACAGGTAAGTATTTAGCTTTAAATAGGATTAATTTATTTAATAAGAATTATTTTATTTCGTTAGAATAAAATTATATTTAACTTAGGGGGGTGTTAGTGTTAGGGTTAGACTTAGCTTTAGGGGTTAATACATTTATTAGAGTAGCGGTGAGGTCCGGTCGGCAGATTAGGGGTTAATAATTGTAGGTAGGTGGTGGCGACGTTGGGGGCGGCAGATTAGGGGTTAATAAATATAATATAGGGGTCGGCGGTGTTAGGGGCAACAGATTAGGGGTACATAGGGATAACGTAGGATGTGGCGGTGTACGGAGCAGCAGATTAGGGGTTAAAAATAATATGCAGGGGTCAGCGATAGCGGGGGCGGCAGATTAGGGGTTAATAAGTGTAAGGCTAGGGGTGTTTAGACTCGAAGTACATGTTAGGGTGTTAGGTGCAGACTTAGGAAGTGTTTCCCCATAGGAAACAATGGGGCTGCGTTAGGAGCTGAACGCTGCTTTTTTGCAGGTGTTAGGTTTTTTTTCAGCTCAAACAGCCCAATTGTTTCCTATAGGGGAATCGTGCACGAGCAAGTTTTTGAAGCTGGCTGAGTCCGTAAGCAACGCTGGTATTGAGAGTTCCAGTGGCGCTAAATATGCCTGTACGCTCACCTTTTTGGAGCCTAACGCAGCCCTTCAGAGAACTCTAAATACCAGCGTTGTTTAAAAGGTGCGGGGGGAAAAAAACACGCGTAGCTAACGCATCCCTTTGGCCGCAAAATTCTAAATCTAGGCGTTAATTTGTTAGTTGCTAACATGATACAAGCCCCACTGATGATCTGAGCAGCTGCATTATTTAAAATGTGGGTGCAGTGACAATATCTAGCTATGCTTCACATGCACGTACAGAGAAAAATGTTAACACTAAAACAGTTATAACTTTAACTAGAAGAATTTTTGCCAATATATGTATATAGCAAATATGTTTTTAATCAAAGATTAAATTAATTTATGCACATATAAATTTTGACTGGAATGTCCCTTTAAGTTCAAACTATTGTGGACAGTAAAAAAATTCAAACATAACAATTTGAAAAATCGAAACACAATCACCTAGATTACGAGTTTTGTGGTAACAGGGGCGCGGTGCTAACGAGCAGTTTTCCCTCACCACTCACAAACAGCGCTGGTATTACGGGTTTTTAGAAACCCGGCGTTAACCGCAGAAAAGTGAGTGGAGAGCAAAATTTTGCTCCACATCTCACCTCAATACCAGCGCTGCCTACGGTAGCGGTGAGCTGGCAAAACGTGCTTGTGCACGATTTCCCAATAGGAATCAATGGGGGAGAGCCGGCTGAAAAAAACCCTAACACCTGCAAAAAAGCAGCGTTCACTCTTAACGCAGCCCCATTGCTTCCTATGGGGAAATACTTTTTATGTGTACACCTAGCACCCTAACATGAACCCCGAGTCCAAACACCCCTAATCTTACACTTATTAACCCCTAATCCACCGCCGTCAACATCGCTGACACCTACATTATATTATTAACCCCTAATCTGTTGCTCCGGACACCGCCGCCACCTACATTATACTTATTAACCCCTAATCTGCTGCCCCCAACATCGCCAACACCTACATTATATTTATTAACCCCTAATCTGCCGCCCCCAAGTTGCTGCCACTATATTAAAGGGCTTAACCCCTAAACCTAAGTCTAACCCTAAACCCCCCTAACTTAAATATAATTTAAATAAATCTAAATAAAATAACTACAATTAACTAAATTATTCCTATTTAAAACTAAATACTTACCTATAAAATAAACCCTAAGATAGCTACAATATAACTAATAGTTACATTTTAGCTAGCTTATGATTTATTTTTATTTTACAGGCAACTTTGTATTTATTTTAACTAGGTAGAATAGTTATTAAATAGTTATTAACGATTTAATAGCTACCTAGTTAAAATAAAGACAAATTTACCTGTAAAATAAAACCTAACCTTAGTTACAATTACACCTAACACTACACTATAATTAAATTAATTCCCTAAACTAAATACAATTAAATACAATTAAATAACATTATCTAAAGTACGAAAAAAAACACTAAATTACAGAAAATAATAAAATAATTACAAGTTTTTTTAAACTAATTACACCTAATCTAATCCCCCTAATAAAATAAAAAAGCCCCCCAAAATAATAAAAAGCCCTACCCTATACTAAATTACAAATAGCCCTTAAAAGGGCCTTTTGCAAGGCATTGCCCCAAGTAATCAGCTCTTACCTTTTTACAGCTTTTACCTGTAAAAAAAAGTACAATACACCCCCAACATTAAAACCCACCACCCACACACCTAACCTTACTCTAAAACCTACCCAATACCCCTTTTATAAAACCTAACACTAACCCCTTGAAGATTACCCTACCTTGAGAAGTCTTCACCCAACCGGCCGAAGTCCTCAACGAAGCCAGGCGAAGTGGTCCTCCAGACAGGCAGAAGTCTTCATCCAAGCCGGGAAGAAAAGGTCCTCCAGACGGGCATAACTCTTCATCCAGGCGGCATCTTCTATCTTCATCCATCCGGCGTGGAGCAGCTCCATTTTCAAGACATCCGACGCGGAGCATCCTCTTCAAACAACGTCCAACTGAAGAATGAAGGTTCCTTTAAATGACGTCATCCAAGATGGCGTCCCTTCAATTCCGATTGGCTGATAGAATTCTATCAGCCAATCGGAATTAAGGTAGAAATAATCCTATTGGCTGATGCAATTTTTCTGTACTTTAGATAATTTTTTTAAATTGTAATTAATTGTATTTAGTTTAGGTAATTAATTTAATCATAGTGTAGTGTTAGGTGTTATTGTAACATAGGTTAGGTTTTATTTTACAGGTAAATTTGTCTTTATTTTAGCTAGGTAGTTATTAAATAGTTAGTAACTATTGTACCTAGTTAAAATAAATACAAAGTTGCCTGTAAAATAAAAATAAACCCTAAGTTAGATACAATGTAATTATTAGTTATATTGTAGCAATCTTAGGGTTTATTTTATAATGAAAGTAATTTTATTTAGATTTATTAAAATTATATTTCAGTTAGGGGGTGTTAGATTTAGGGTTAGACTTAGGTTTAGGGGTTAATAACTTTATTATAGTGGCAGCGACGTTGGGGCAGCATGTTAGGGGTTAATAAATTTAGGTAGGTGTTGGCGATGTTAGGGCAGGCAGATTAGGGGTTAATAATATTTAACTAGTGTTTGGGATGCGGGAGTGCGGCGGTTTAGGGGTTAATATATTTATTATAGTTGTGGCGATGCCCGGTTCGGCAGATTAGGGGTTAAAAAAATTATTTTAGTGTTTGCGATGTGGGGGGGCCTCGGTTTAGGTGGTAATAGGTAATTTATGAGTGCTAGTGTACTTTTAAGCACTTTAGTTAAGAGTTTTATGCTATGGCGTTGTAGTGTAAAACGCTTAACTACTGACTTTAAAATACGGTACCAGGCTTGACAGGAGAGGGTCTACCGCTCACTTTTGGTTAGACTCGTAATACTGGCGCTATGCAAGTTTCATTGAAAATATAGGATACGCAATTGCTGTAAGTGGATTTGCTGTATTTCCGAGTCTGGCCAAAAAAGTAAGTGGTACACCTGTACCTGCAAGACTCGTAATACCAGCGGGAGTTAAAAAGCAGCGTTGGGACCTCTCAACTCTGCTTTTTAACCCTAACGCACAACTCGTAATCTAGCCGAAAGTCTGGAAGAAATCACGTGTCCCTTTACTGTTACTTATGTCATGCCTAAACTAGGCAATAAAAGGCCTATAGAAGAAATTCTACTACTGTACCTCTAGGCCTTACAATGTTTAATACATATGATACATACTATTGCTAAAGAGAGGGAGGAAGGCGGAGGTGAGGTGAAAGGAAAGAGAGAAGAAAGTATAAAACACTCTGCATATATTGGGCTAGATTACAAGTCAGACCTCTGGTTAATTGAAAGAAATGTCCCCTAATTGCCCCCCAAATAAAGTGGACAGTTGCTTTATTAAAATAAATAATATGAGAATATTTACCTATTTTTTTTAAAAAAAACTGCACAAGGCAGTTATAAGGGGTTAAAGTGAGGGGATGTTGGATGTTAGAAAAAAAACAGCACTAAAATGTACCTTTACATTGTGGTCTGTGGGAACTGTGTTATCATTATAAATACTGTACATATGCATATGCTTATATACATATATATTTATGTGTTAATATGTATATATTCATATACAAATACATTTTTAATTTGCTGCCCAACGATGCAAAATGTATCCCCTGCGCTGCACTAGGTTCTTTGCCGTGTCTCAAGTCATCAGAGCGAGGCTCCGATTGGAGCCTATGGAAGTGCATGCTCATGAGCGGAAAGCTTCTAATGTGAACGCGAGGTCACGTTCACATTGCACTTAACTTTTTGTACCAGCACACATTTGCATGCTCTATTACTGAGTGGTGCGCAAATATTGCGTTCGCGAAAGCGCAATTTTGTGCTCCACTAGTAAGCTAGCCCAAAGTGCATTAGTATATATACGTGTGGTTCTTAATAAGTGAAGAGAAAAAAACAAAACAAAACTGTGTATTCATTGTGCATAAAGACTATTGAATCTTACTTAGTGAAAAAAAAGTGATTTAATTTTGCTTCAAGACGATTGCATCTTATTTAGTGGGGTAAAAAAGAGGGAGACCTTCTCCTTAATTATCACTCCCCCCCCCTTTTCCTCATTAAACACCCCCCTGGCTTCCATTCTCTTCTTTGCTACATATTCCAAGTCTATAAAAGGAGTAACCAGATATTTATGGTTCTCTTTGAGGACTGAGAAAACATTCGGTTCCCATTTCTCCAAAAATGATTTAATTTTATTTAGTGCATCTCCTTTAAAGGGACACTAAACCCAAAATTTTATTTCATGATTAAGATAGAGAATACAATTTTAAACAACATTTCTATTTACTTCTTTTATCTAATTTGCTTAATTCTTTAAATATAATTTGTTGAAGAAATAGCTATGGACATGGGTGAGCAACTAACACAAGGCATCTATGTGCAGCCACCAATCAGCAGCTACTGAGCCTATCTAGATATGGTTTTCAGCAAAGGATATCAAGAGAATGAAGCAAATTAGATAATAGAAGTAAATTAGAAAGTTGTTTCAAATTGCATGCTCTTTCTAGATCATGAACTAGTTTTTTTGGGTTTCATGTCCCTTTAACATCAAAATCTTTATTCGAAAAAAACAGGAATGTAAGCTTATGAAAAATCTGGTCCATCGTTGTTTCAGCACCTGGGTAGCGCTTGCTGATTGGTGGCTAAATGTGCTTTTATATAATATTTATATTGAAAATGTATTTGTTCTGAAAGCTTGAATGAGCCTGTCTATTTTATGTTCATCCCATATTTCTTCATGATTATGTATAAGGTTTTGCCCAATATGGCCTTGATCCGATATGCAGCAGCGTCGCCCGCAAAAGCCGGCGACGCCGAATTTTGCGCGGGTTTGGTATCCTATATACGGCGTAACCTAGAAGTTACGCTCGTATATTTCTGCCTTCGGCCGTAGTTTTATGGCCCATAGGCAGGTATACCAAACCCGCGCAATTTGGTATCCAATATACAGCGTAAGGACTTCCGTGGCGAAAATGGAGAAATCTTACTCCATTTTCATCTCGCCACAAAATGCAGCCGTAGTAAGCCTTACGCTGTCTATTGGAGCCCCATAACTCCCTAAACTACCTGCCAAATAAAACCTAACACCTAACGCATGCGCAATGTCTATCTACCTGTCAACCGCGATCCCCCGCCGCAATCCCTATTAAAGTATTTAACCCCTAAATCGCCGCACCCGGACCCTGCCGCCACCTACATTAAAAGTATAACCCCCTAATGCGATCCCCCTACACCGTCGCCAGCTACATTACATACCCCCTAATGTGATCCCCCTACACCGTCGCCAGCTACATTACATACCCCCTAATGTGAGCCCCTTACACCGCTGCCATCTATATTACCTACCCCCTAATGCGAGCCCCTTACAACACCACCATCTATATTACCTACCCCTAATGTGAGCCCCTTACACCACCGCCATCTACATTACCTACCCCCTAATGTGAGCCCCTTACACCGACGCCATCTACATTACCTACCCCCTAATGTGAGCCCCTTACACCGCCGCCATCTACATTACCTACCCCCTAATGTGAGCCCCTTACACCGCCGCCATCTATATTACCTACCCCCTAATATGAGCTCCTACCCCGCCGCCAGCTATATTAAAATTATTAACCGCTAATTTAATCCCCCTACACCGCCACCAGCTATATTAATTACATTAACCCCTAATTTAATCCCCCTACCCCGCCGCCAGCTATATTAATTACATTAACCCCTAATTTAATCCTCCTACCCCGCCGCCAGCTATATTAATTACATTAACCCCTAATTTAATCCCCCTATACCGCCGCCAGCTATATTAAATACATTAACCCCTAATCTAATCCCCCTATACCGCCGCCAGCTATATTAAATACATTAACCCCTAATCTAATCCACCTATACCGCCGCCAGCTATATTAAATACATTAACCAGTAATCTAATCCCCCTACACCGCCGCCAGCTATATTAACTATATTAACCCTAATTATATTAGGGTTAATATAGTTAATATAGTTATTATATTATATACATTAACTATATTAACCCTAATTATATTAGGGTTAATATAGTTAATATCGTTATTATATTATATATATATATTAAGTATAATAACCCTATCTAACTCTAACATCCCTAACTAAATTCTTATTAAAATAAATCTAATTAATATTAATATTATTAATTAAAATATTCCTATTTAAATCTAAATACTTACCTATAAAATAAACCCTAAGATAGCTACAATATAATTAATAATTACATTGTAGCTATTTTAGGGTTTATATTTATTTTACAGGTAACTTGGTATTTATTTTAACTAGTTACAATAGCTATTAAATAGTTAATAACTATTTAATAGCTACCTAGTTAAAATAATAACCAATTTACCTGTAAAATAAATCCTAACCTGAGTTACAAATACACCTAAACTATCAATAAATTAAATAAACTACAAATATCTAAACTAAAATACAATAAAATAAACTAAACTAAATTACAAAAACAAACAAACAATAAATTACAAAAAATAAAAAAAGATTACAAGATTTTAAAGCTAATTACACCTATTCTAAGCTTCCTAATAAAATAATAAAGCCCCCCAAAATAAAAAAAATCCCTACCCTATTCTAAATTTAAAAAGTTAACAGCTCTATTACCTTACCAGCCCTTAAAAGGGCCTTTTGCGGGGCATGCCCCAAAGAAATCAGCTCTTTTGCCTGTAAAACAAAACACAATACCACCCCCCAACATTAAAACCCACCACCCACATACCCTTACTCTAACCCAAACCCCCCTTAAATAAACCATTTCCCACTGAAGATCTCCCTACCTTGTCTTCACCCAGCCGGGCAGAACTCTTCATCCGATCCTTGCGATGTCTTCAATCAAGCGGCAGAGAAGAAGTCTTCCATCCGGCGATGTCTTCATCCAAGCGGCAAAGAAGAAGTCTTCCATCCGGCGATGTCTTCAATCAAGCGGCAGAGAAGAGGTCCTCTATCGGGGTGAAGTTTTCTTCCAAGCGGCATCTTCAATCTTCTTTCTTCGCTCCTTCGACGTGGAACATCCATCTGGCACAACGACTTCCCGATGGATGAGGTTCCTTTAAATGACATCATCCAAGATGGCGTCCGTCGAATTCCGATTGGCTGATAGCATTCTATCAGCCAATCGGAATTAAGGTAGAAAAATCTGATTGGCTGATTGAATCAGCCAATCAGATTCAAGTTCAATCTGATTGGCTGATTGGTTTTATTTTTTGTAATTTAGTGTTTGTTTGTTTTTGTAATTTAGTTTAGTTTATTGTATTTTAGTTTAGCTATTTGTAGTTTATTTAATTTATTGATAGTGTAGGTGTATTTGTAACTTAGGCTAGGATTTATTTTACAGGTAAATTGGTAATTATTTTAACTAGGTAGTTATTAAATAGTTATTAACTATTTAATAGCTATAGTACCTAGTTAAAATAAATACCAAGTTACCTGTAAAATAAATATAAACCCTAAAATAGCTACAATGTAATTATTAATTATATTGTAGCTATCTTAGGGTTTATTTTATAGGTAAGCATTTAGATTTAAATAGGAATATTTTAATTAATAACATTAATATTAATTAGATTTATTTTAATAATAATTTAGTTAGGGATGTTAGAGTTAGATAGGGTTATTATACTATATATATATATATATATATATATATATATATATATATATATATATATATATATATATATTATAATAACGATATTAACTATATTAACCCTAATATAATTAGGGTTAATATAGTTAATATATATAATATAATAACTATATTAACTATATTAACCTTAATATAATTAGGGTTAATATAGTTAATATAGCTGGCGGCAGTGTAGGGGGATTAGATTAGGGGTTAATGTATTTAATATAGCTGGCGGCAGTGTAGGGGGATTAGATTAGGGGTTAATGTATTTAATATAGCTGGCGGCGGTGTAGGGGATTAGATTAGGGGTTAATGTATTTAATATAGCTGGCGGCGGTATAGGGGGATTAAATTAGGGGTTAATGTAATTAATATAGCTGGCGGCGGTGTAGGGGGATTAAATTAGGGGTTAATAATTTTAATATAGCTGGCGGCGGGGTAGGAGCTCACATTAGGGGTAGGTAATATAGATGGCGGCGGTGTAAGGGGCTCACATTAGGGGTAGGTCATGTAGGTGGCGGCGGGGTAGGAGCTCACATTAGGGGGTAGTTAATGTAGGTGGCGGCGGGGTAGGAGCTCATATTAGGGGGTAGTTAATGTAGGAGGCGGCGGGGTAGGAGCTCACATTAGGGGGTAGTTAATGTAGGTGGCGGCGGGTAAGAGCTCACATTAGGGGGTAATATAGATAATGTAGGTGGCGGCGGGGTTCGGGAGCGGCGGTTTAGGGGTTAATAACTTTATTAGGTGACGGCGGGGTCCGGGAGCGGCGGTTTAGGGGTTAATACATTTTTATTGTTAGGATAGGGAGGTGGGATAGCGGATAGAGGGTTAGACGTGTCGGGCTATGTTTGGGAGGCGTGTTAGACAGTATGGGTGATTTTATAACTTAGTCAGGTGTTCTAGGCGCCGGCTGTTTCTAAAGTGCCGTAAGTCACTGGCGACTCCAGAAATTTGTACTTACGCAGATTTCTGGACATCGCTGTTTTATCCGACCTACGGCACTTTAGCCGCTGACGGCGCAGTATATGGGATAGCTCGCATTGCGAGCTAAAACTACGGGCGGCAGGGGTTCCCTCGCTTGCGCCGCAAACTACGATCTATATCGGATTGCCCCCCATATTTTAATTAAAGAAATGCATATATGCGTGCATAAGGCAAATCAGATTTATTCTGTATATAATGAAAATAATACATCTTCTTGTTTTGCTAATCTATCGCTCTCCCTATTTCAGTTAACCCCATTTCCTCCCATAATTTGAATGATTTAGTTGAAAACCTAGGCAAGAGAAGTGGATTGCCCTGTATAGGTATACATTTAACTATTTTTTATTCAATGCTAACCTTCTACATATTTTTATCCAATATTTCAAAGGTTCAGAAAAAATATACGGCGAGATTACGAGTTTGGCGTTAACAGGGGTGCGGGTCTAACAAGGCTTTTTTTTCTAACGCTACCTTAAGCCAATGCTGGTATTACAGGTTTTTTTAAACCTGGCGTTAGCCGCAAAAAGGTGATCGTAGAGCAGAATTTAGCTCCACATCTCACCTCAATAACAGCGTTGTTTACGGTAGCGGTAAGTTGGCTAAACGTGCTCGTGCACGATTTCCTCATAGGAAACAATGGGGCTGAGCTGGCTGGAAAAAAAACCTAACACCTGCAAAAAAGCAGCGTTCCTATGGGAAAATAAAAAATATGTCTGCACCTAACACCCTAACATGAACCCTGAGTCTAAACACCCCTTATCTTACACTTATTAACCCCTAATCTGCTGCCCCCACTATCGCTGACACCTACATTATATTATTAACCCCTAATCTGCCCCTCCGGACACCGCCGCCACCTACATTATCCCTATGAACCCCTAATATACTGCCCCCAACATCGTCACCACCTATATTATAGTTATAAACCCCTAATCTGCCGCCCCCAATGTCGCCGCCACCTACCTACAATTATTAACTCCTAATCTGCCGACCGGACATCGCCGCCACTTTAATAAATGTATTAACCCCTAAAACGCCGCACTCCCACCTCGCAAACACTAATTCAATTTTTATTAACCCCTAATCTGCCGTCCCTAACATCGCCGACACCTACTTAAATTTATTCACCCCTAATCTGCCACACCCACGTCGCCGCTACTATAATAAATTTATTAACCCCTAAACCTACGTCTAACCCTAAGTCTAACCCCCCTAACTTAAATATAATTTAAATTAAACTAAATTAATTTAACATAATTAAATAAATTAATTCTATTTAAAACTAAATACTTACCAATAAAATAAACCCTAAGCTAGCTACAATATAACTAATAGTTACATTGTAACTAGCTTAGGATTTATATTTATTTTACAGACAACTTTGTATTTATTTTAACTAGGTACAAAAGTTATTAAATAGTTATTAACTATTTAATAACTACCTAGCTAAAATAAGTACACAATTAACTGTAATATAAATCCTAACCTAAGTTACAATTACACCTAACAATACACTATCATTAAATAAATTACCTAAACTACCTACAATTAATACAATTAAATTCAATAAACTAAATTACGAAAAAAAAAACCACTAAATTACAGAAAAAAAAAGAATTACAAGAATTTTAAACTAATTACACCTAATCTAATCCCCCTAATAAAATAAAAAAGTCCCCCAAAATAATAAAATTTCCCTACACTATACTAAATTACAAATAGCCCTTAAAAGGGCCTTTTGCGGGGCATTGCCCCAAAGTAATCAGCTCTTTTACCTAAAAAGGAAAATACAATGCCCCCCAACATTAAAACTCACCACCCACACACCCCTACTCTAAAACCCACACAATCCCCCCTTAAAAAAACTCTAACCCCCTGAAGATCTCCCTACCTTGAGCCGTCTTCACCAAGCCGGGCACAAGTGGTCCTCCATATGGCAGAAGTCTTCATCCAATCGGGGCAGAAGAGGTCCTCCAGATGGCAGAAGGATTCATCCAAGTTGCATCTTCTTTATTCATCCTTCCGGAGCGGAGCAGAGCCATCTTCTATCCAGCCGTTGCGGAGCCATCCTCTTCAAACGACGTCCTAACGTGGAATGAAGGTTCCTTTAAATGACGTCATCCAAGATGGCGTCCCTTGAATTCCGATCAGCCAATCGGAATTAAGGTAGGAAAAATCCTATTGGCTGATTGGATCAGTCAATAGGATTGAGTTTGCATTCTAGCGACGACGTTGGGGGTGGCAGATTAGGGGTTAATAAATGTAAGTAGGTGTCTGCGATGTTAGGGACGGCAGATTAGGGGTTAATAATTGTAGGCGGTTTAGGGCTTAATACATTTATTAAAGTGGCGGCGATGTCCGGTCGGCAGATTAGGGGTTAATAATTGTAGGTAGGTGGCGGCGATGTTGGGGGCAGCAGATTAGGGTTTAATAAATATAATGTAGGTGTCGGCGATGTTAGGGGCAGCAGATTAGGGGTTCATAAGTATAATGTAGGTGGCGGCGATGTCCGGTCAGCAGATTAGGGGTTAAAAAAGTTATTATAGTGTTTGCGATGTGGGGGGACTCGGTTTAGGGGTTAATAGGTAGTTTATGGGTGTTAGTGTACTTTTTATCACTTTAGTTAAGAGTTTTATGTTCCAGCGTTAGCCCATAAAACTCTTAACTACTGACTTTTAAATGCGGTCGAAGTCTTGACAGGAGGGGGTCTACCGCTCACTTTTTCCAAGACTCGTAATACCAGCGTTAGGCAAATCCCATTAAAAAGATAGGATACACAATTAACGTAAGGGGATTTGCGGTAGCCTCGAGTCGCGGAAGAAAAGTGAGCAGTGAGCCTCTACCTGTCAGACTCGTAATACCAGCATTAGATAAAAAGCAGCATTGGGACCTCTCAATGCTGCTTTTTAAGGCTAACGCAAAACTCGTAATCTCAGTGATTGTTTTCTTTCACTATTGCCAGAAAAATTAAAATTTTTAAGGCTTTTAGCCAAACACCTCCTATCAGTTCTTCCTCTATTTATTTATTATAGAAATGGTATGTATCTGCCATCCACTCAATAATGATTTTATTCAGTGCTGCCCAATTATATTATTTTACATTTGATAAATCAAATCCTCCTTTCTCCTTAGGAGCACATTCCATATTTAATCTGATTTTTTTTTTTTTTTTTCTGTTTCCAAATAAACTTCAAAATACTTTTATTAATTAAAGGAACAGTCAACACCAGACTTTTTGTTGTTTTAAAAGATAGATAATCCCTTAATTACCCATTCCCCAGTTTTGCATAACCAACACAGTTACAATAATACACATTTTACCTCTGTAATTACCTTGTATCTAAGCCTCTGCAGACTGCCCCCTTATTTCCATTCTTTTGACAGACTTAGAGGATAGAGAAAACAAGAGGGGCGCCTCATGTGCATATAAGTATGCTATATATTTGGAAAATGATAGTAAGCCAAATGGGTACTCACAATCAACTTGAGTACACTTATGTACTAGTAGGTGCAGGCTGGAAACTAAGGTTTACCAGCTAACCCTTAGCAGTGTAGCAAGGTGATCCCAAAGAGGTGAAGTGGATCAGGCTGCTCTCCTCCTCATAGATAAATCCAGAGCTGTATAGAAAAATAAGGAACAGGAGGGGCGCCTCATGTGTGCATCAGTATATCTATATATATAAATATAAAAAAGAGCCAAATGGGTACTCACAATAGACCCTAGTACACTTATGTACTAGTAGGAGCTGGCTGGTATCTTCAGGTGTACCAGCTAAACCTTTCCAGGTGCAGAGTGGACGGCGCAGGGGATTCCTGTCACAATGTTTGCTAATGGATGGTCAGTAGCAGTATATACAACTGCTATAAAAGGTAATGAACCTAAGCTTGCATAAAACAAGTTTAGTTTATTTAAAACAAATATTTGAATGTTAAAACCATAACAAGAAATATTAAAATAATGCAATGCGTTTCTCAACCCAGCATAGGTTGTTTTATCAGGCATAATGAACCTTCTAACTGACAATCCATTCAAACAAAACTAGAACCAATAGCAAACTAGGACACACCCCTAATGAGCATTCCTGGATACATTGTTAATTGGTATACATCAATGCAAAAATATCAACAGTTAAAAAGTATATATATATATATATATATATATATATATATATACACAGAGTATAATACATAACAATGACTATTAGTATTCACAAAGTGTCTGTATGATTGATACACTTAGATGACTTAAATGAAAATTAGTTCTCATTTCAACACAAACAAACACCTAGATTACGAGTTTTGCGGTAACAGGGGTGCAGTGTTAACGCACAGTTTTTCATCACCGCTCACCCAAGTAACGCTGGTATTACAGGTTTTTTTAAACCCGGCGTTAGCCGCAAAAAGGTGAGCATAGAGCAGAATTTAGCTCACCTCAATACCAGTGCTGCTTACGGTAGCGGAAAGCTGGCTAAACGTGCTCATGCACGATTTCCCCATAGGAATCAATTGGGCTGATTCGGCTGAAAAAAAACCTAACACCTGCAAAAAAGCAGCGTTCAGCTCTTAACGCAGCCCCATTGATTCCTATGGGAAAATAATTTTTATGTCTACACCTAACACCCTAAGATGAACCCCGAGTCTAAACACCCCTAATCTTACACTTATTAACCCCTAATCTGCCGCCCCGACATCGCAGACACCTGCATTTTATTATTAAGCCCTAATCTGCCACTCCAGACACCGCTGCCACCTACAATATAGTTATTAACACCTAATCTGCCGCCCCCAACATCGCCGACACGTACTTTTTATTTATTAACCCCAACTCTGCTGTCCCCAATGTCGCTCCACCTAGCTACACTTATTAACCCCTAATCTGGCGAAGTCAACGTAATATAAAGTTAAAAGGGCTTTTTGCAGGGCATTGCCCCAAAGTAATCAGCTCTATTACCTGTAAAGAAAAAGACAATACCTCCCCAAACATTACAACCCACCACCCACACACCCAATCCTACTCTAAAACCCACCCAATCCCCCCTTAATAAAACCTAACACTACCCCCTTGAAGATCACCCTACCTTGAGACGTCTTCACCCAAACGGGCAGAAGTGGTCCTCCAGAGGGTCCGAAGTCTTCATCCTATCCGGGCAGAAGAGGTCCTCCAGATGGGCAGAAGTCTTTATCCAGACGGCATCTTCTATCTTCATCCATCCGGAGCGGAGCGGGTCCATCTTCAAGACATCCGACGTGGAGCATCCTCTTCCAATCAACCAATAGAATGCAAGCTCAATCATATTGGCTGATTGGATCAGCCAGTAGGATTGAAGTTCAATCCTATTGGCTGATTGGACCAGCCAATAGGATTTTTTTCGACCTTAATTCTGATTGGCTGATAGAATTCTATCAGCCAATCGGAATTGAAGGGATGCCATCTTGGATGACGTCACTTAAAGGTACTGTCATTTAGTGTTAGTCATCGGAACGAAGAGGATGCTCCGCGTCGGATGGCTTGAAGATGGACCCGCTCTGCTCCTGATGGATGAAGATAGAAGATGCCGCCTGGATGAAGACTTCTGCCCATCTGGAGGACCTCTTCTGCCGGGATAGGATGAAGACTTCGGACCCTCTGGAGGACCACTTCTGCCCGGGTGGTGAGTACATCTCAAGGTAGGGTGATCTTCAAGGGGGTAGTGTTAGGTTTTATAAAGGGGGGATTGGGTGGGTTTTAGAGTAGGGTTGGGTGTGTGGGTGGTGGGTTATAATGTTGGGGGGGTATTGTCTTTTCTTTTACAGGTAATAGAGCTGATTACTTTGGGGCAATGCCCCGCAAAAGGCCCTTTTAAGGGCTATTTGTAATTTAGTGTAGGGTAGGGATTTTTATTATTTTGGGGGGCTTATTTTATTAGGGGGATTAGATTAGGTGTAATTAGTTTAAAATTCTTGTAATTATTTTCTTATTTTCTGTAATTTAGTGTTTTTTTTCCCGTACTTTAGTTTATTTAATTGTAATTAATTGTAGTTAGTTTAGGTAATTAATTTAGCTATAGTGTAGTTTTAGGTGTAATTGTAACTTAGGTTAGGGTTTATTTTACAGGTAAATTTGTAATTATTTTACCTAGGAAGTTATTAAATAGTTAATAACTATTTAATAACTATTGTACCTAGTTAAAATAAATAAAAACTTGCCTGTAAAATAAAAATAAATCCTAAAATGGCTACAATGTAACTATTAGTTATATTGTAGCAATTTATAGTTTATTTTATAGGTAAGTATTTAGTTTTTAATTGGAATAATTTTTTTAATTGCAGTAATTTAATTTCGATATATTTAATTATATTTAAGTTAGGGTTAGACTTAGATTTAGGGCTTAATAACTTTATTATAGTGGCGGCGACGTTGGGGGTGGCAGATTAGGGGTTAATAAGTGTAGGTAGGTGTCGGCGATGTTAGGGACGGCAGATTAGGGGTTAATAAAATGTAACTAATTTTTGCGGGGCGGGAGTGCGGCGGTTTAGGGGTTAATATATTTATTGAAGTGGCGGCGATGTCCGGTCGGCAGATTAGGGGTTAAAAAATGTATTTAAGTGTTTGCGATGTAGGGGGGGGCTCGGTTTAGGGGTTAATAGGTAGTTTATGGGTATTAGTGTACTTTTTATCACTTTAGTTAAGAGTTTTATGTTACGGCGTTAGATCTCAACCCCATAGAAAACCTTTGGAGGGAGTTAAAAGTCAGTGTTGCCCAGTGACAGACCCAAAACATCACTGCTCTAGAGGAGATCTGCATGCAGGAATGGGCCAACATACCAGTAACAGTGTGTGACAACCTTGTGAAGACTTACAGAAAACTTTTGACCTCTGTCATTGCCAACAATGGATATATAACAAAGTATTGAGATGAACTTTTGATATTGACCAAATACTTATTTTCCACCATAATTTGCAAATAAATTCTTTCCAAATCAGACAATGTGATTGTCTAGATTTGTTTCCACATTTTGTCTCTCATAGTTGAGGTATACCTATGATGAAAAGTACAGGCCTCTCTCATCTTCTTAAGTGGGAGAACTTGCACAATTGGTGGCTGACTAAATACTTTTTTGCCCCACTGTATAACACCTCTAATAGATAGTTGATCCATATATAATTCATATATAACACATCTAACAGGCAATTCATTAGTGTTGGTAACAATAGTACACACCTCCATCAAATATAACTGTGGTATTAGATCAGTAGTTTGTTAGGATCACTTTCAGAAATTTAGCAATCATCTTTTCTTCTGACAGTTTATCCAACATTTAGAGTGTATGGCTCTTCTAAATAATCTACTAAATCAGCTGATTTTCACAAACGTTTTTATCATGTTGTGAATAGATGACTAGATAGTGTGCAAAACTATGCGTGTGTTAGGTGTTTAGCCGATATTTGGCCAATCAGCTAGTGTGAATTTAGACACACCTTCTGTTTAACCTATCAGCAAGTTAGAATTTGATTAGGTAGTTATGAGTAAAATTTGTCACTTACAAACGAATAATGGTATGCTTCTAAGTGAGTAAGTGAAAACATTAAACCACATATCAGGATTGGGAGACCAAAAACTATGTGGTGCAGTGAATACGCTCGACTTAGCCGATAATCAGCCAATCCTGACTAGTTGCTGAATGCACGCCCTCTATGTAACCAATCAAACAACACATTTGGGCTCCATTGCGTTGGTGTATGTCAACGGAAGGCCACCCACAAATCTATTCCTCTCAATCGTGTGCCTGCAGACCATTTGCACTATATACGAATTGTCTTCTGAAATTGTAGAAAATTATAAATACTTCTGTTATATGTACTGTGCAACTACCAGATACTACACTTTGTTTGTGTTGAAAAAAGAACTAATTTTCTAAAGTCATTTAAGTGTATCAATCATACATTAAACATTTTGTGAATACTAATAGGCATATATACTGTGTATATATATATATATATATATATATATATATACTTTTAAACTGTTGATATTTTTGGATTGATGTATACCAATTAACAATGTATCCAGGAACGCCCATTATGGGTGTGTCCTAGTTTGCTATTGGTTCTAGTTTTGTTTAAAGGGATTGTAAGTTAGAAGGTTCATTATGCTGATGAAACAACCTATGCTGGGTTGAGAAACGCGTTGCATTATTTTAATATTTCTTATTATGGTTTTAACCCCTTAATGACCACAGCACTTTTCCATTTTCTGTCCGTTTGGGACCAAGGCTATTTTTACATTTTTGCGGTGTTTGTGTTTAGCTGTAATTATCTTCTTACTCATTTACTGTACCCACACATATTATATACCATTTTTCTCGCCATTAAATGGAATTTCTAAAGATACCATTATTTTCATCATATCTTATAATTTACTATAAAATAAATGATAAAATATGAGGAAAATGGAAAAAAACACACTTTTTCTAACTTTGACCCCCAAAATCTGTTACATATCTAAAACCACCAAAAAACACACATGCTAAATAGTTTCTAAATTTTGTCCTGAGTTTAGAAATACCCAATGTTTACATGTTCTTTGCTTTTTTTGCAAGTTATAGGGCCATAAATACAAGTAGCACTTTGCTATTTCCAAACCATTTTTTTCCAAAATTAGCGCTAGTTACATTAGAACACTAATATCTTTCAGGAATCCCTGAATATCCCTTTACATGTATATATTTTTTTTTTAGTAGACATCCCAAAGTATTGATCTAGTCCAATTTTGGTATATTTCATACCACCATTTCACCGCCAAATGCGATCAAATACAAAAAATCGTTCACTTTTTCACAAATTTTTTCACAAACTTTCGATTTCTCACTGAAATTATTTACAAACAACTTGTGCAATTATGGCATAAATGGTTGTAAATTCTTCTCTGGGATCCCCTTTGTTCAGAAATAGCAGACATATATGGCTTTGGCGTTTCTTTTTGGTAATTAGAAGGCCGCTAAATGCCACTGCGCACCACAAGTGTATTATGCCCAGCAGTTAAGGGGTTAATTAGGGAGCTTTTAGGGAGCTTGTAGGGTTAATTTTAGCTTTAGTGTAGTGTAGTAGACAACCCCAAGTATTGATCTAGGCACATTTTGGTATATTTCATGCCACCATTTCACCGCCAAATGCGATCAAATTAAAAAAAAAACGTAAAATTTTTCACAATTTTAGGTTTCTCACTGAAATCATTTACAAACAGCTTGTGCAATTATGGCACAAATGGTTGTAAATGCTTGTCTGGGATCCCCTTTGTTCAGAAATAGCAGACATATATGACTTTGGCGTTGCTTTCTGGTAATTAGAAGGCCGCTAAATCCTGCTGCGCCTCACATGTGTATTATGGCTAGCAGTGAAGGGGTTAATTAGGGAGTTTGTAGGGAGCTTGCAGGGTTAATTTTAGCTTTAGTGTAGAGATCAGCCTCCCATCTGACACATCCCACCCCCTGATCCCTCCCAAACAGCTCCCTTCCCTCCCCCACCCCACAATTGTCCCTGCCATCTTAAGTACTGGCAGAAAGTCTGCCAGTACTAAAATAAAAGGGTTTAAAAAGGATCCCCCCCTTAGCCCCCAACCTCCCTGATCCCCCCAAAACCGCTCTCTAACCCTCCCCTCTGCCTTATTGGGGGCCATCTTGGGTACTGGCAGCTGTCTGCCAGTACCCAGTTTGCAATAAAAAATGCTTTTTTTTTGTTTGTTTGTTTTTTTCTGTAGTGTAGTTTCTCCCCCCCACACACACACAGACAAACCCCCACCACCTTGCTGATCATTTTTTTTTTACATTTTGACATTTTTTTTATATTTTTTATTTCAGCATTTTCTGTAGTGTAGCGGTTCCCACCCGCTCCCTCCCCGTGCACGCACCCGCCCCCACCCTCCCGTGCACGCACGCGCGCCCGTGCGCGCCCCCATCCACCCCCGCCCATGATCCCGCCCCCCTTCACATCAACAGGGCCATCGATGGCCGCCACCCGCCTCCCGGTCCGGCTCCCACCCACCAACGCAGTAAGCCACCGATCTCCGGTGCAGAGAGGGCCACAGAGTGGCTCTCTCTGCACCGGATGGCTTAAAAAGGTTATTGCAGGATGCCTCCATATCGAGGCATCACTGCAATAACCAGAAAGCATCTGGAAGCGAGCAGGATCGCTTCCAGCTGCTTTCCACACTGAGGACGTGCAGGGTACATTCTCAGGCGTTAACTGCCTTTTTTCTGAGGACGTACCCTGCACGTCCTCAGTCGTTAAGGGGTTAACATTCAAATATTTGTTTTAGATAAACTAAACTTGTTTTATGCAAGCTTTGGTTCATTACCTTTTATAGCAGTTGTATATACTGCTACTGACCATCCATTAGCAATCATTGTTACAGGAATCCCCTACACCATCCACTCTGCACCTGGAAAGGTTTAGCTGGTACACCTGAAGATACCAGCCAGCTCCTACTAGTACATAAGTGTACTAGGGCCTATTGTGAGTATCCATTTGGCTCTTTTTTATGTTTATATATATATAGATATACTGATGCACACATGAGGCGCCCCTCTTGTTCCTTATTTTTTGGACAGACTTGCATTTTAGCCAATCAGTGCTCACTCCATGGTAAATTCATGTGCATGAGCTTAATGTTATCTAGATGAAAAACATGAACTAATGCCCTCTAGTGGTGAAAAACTGTCAACATGCATTTAGATTAGAGGCGGCCTTCAAGGTCTAAGAAATTAGCATATGAACCTCCTAGGTTTATCTTTCAATTAAGAATACCAAGAGAACAAAGCAAAAATGGTGATAAAAGTAAATTGGAAAGTTGTTTAAAATTACATGCCCTATTTGAATCATGAAAGTTTTTTTTGGACTAGACTGTCCCTTTAATTGAATATCCTTAGGATGTAATGAAATAGTATCATCTGTAGGAGATATCAAATTTTTGGGAACCAAATCATTTTAACAAAATTGATTCTTTATGTAATGGATAGGAATATTGTCCCATATCTGTATCTCTCCTCTTAACTGATTAATTAAAGTTTTAAAGTTTATCTCATACCATAAATTATGGTCTTGTGATATTTTAATTCCTAAATAAGTAAACTCACACTCTAACTTTTTAAAGGGTATCTGATCTGTACCATAATTGCTTCAATTATATATTATATTATTAAACCACACTATGTATGATTTTTATTAATTTATCTTATATCCTGAGAAGGATCCAAATAATTTAATAATTATTAGTATTTTTTTAACATTTTATTCCGGGTTCTCCATGAATCTACATGTCATCTACATATAATGAAACATTTATTTTATTCCTTCCAATCTTAATTCATTCTACTGTATCCCTAATAGTCATAGCCAGAGATTCAATTGCCAGATCAAATAGCAATGTAGCAATGTGGAAAGAGGGCACCTCTGTCTTATGCCCAGCTGAATTTCAAAATTGTCAGTCAATTCCTCATTAATTATCAAAGCTACTTTAGTTGGTTTATATAGATTATCTATGGTATTCCAGTAATTCCCTCCTATTCAAAAATGTTAAAGGGTGACACAAATATGATTCCATATGATTTTATCAAATGCCTTCTCCACGTCCAATGACATCATACATTCTTCTGGGACGTCCCCTATGTTTTTTTTCTTTCTTAAGATGCCAAAAGTACGTTAAAATTGTGTGAACTTTTCTTATATTTTTAACAGATGTTCTTGATTTCACAAAAAACTGTTTAATCTTTGTTGATAATGTATGGAATGAATGTCATTAATCTTTTAGCTAAAATCTTTGTCAGTAATTTATAATTGACATTAAGAAATGCTATTGGTCTATAAGAGCCCAATTTGGAAATATACTTTCCTTGTTTTGGAATGATACTAATATAAGACGCAGAGAAGGCATCCATAAGGATATATTTATTCTTCCTTACATCATTGTATAGTGTAGTTAGGGGAGATTTGATCTCTTCAGTCATTATTTTATAAAATTATCTAGGGAGTCTGTCTGGACCTGGTGTTTTCTGCAATGATAATTCTCCTATAGCTTTATCCACCTCTTGTTTCTCCACTTCTTTACATACATATTTATTCTGCTCTATATTTATGTGTGGTATCTGTATTGATGACCAACATTGCTCTTTATTTTCCTGATCTACTTGATGTTTGTATATTTTTTTTATAAAATTCCATGAAAGCTTATTTGATATGATTGCTTTCTGTTAATTGTTGAACCCCCACCTTTTTGCATAATATTCTATTACTTTACTTCTGGAGTTTAGTAATATGTGCTCATGGTTTCACATATTTGTTTCCAAATCTATAGAACTTTCCGTTTTGATTGTTATAAAAATGAAGTGTCTGTTGCTTTTAACATATCATCTGTCTTATTTTTGATCTCATAATATTTTTCTTTAATTATTATTTTTGAGTGATTTAAGTATTGTTTTATTGGCATTACTCAGCTGTTTATGTATAAGATCCAGGTTTTTCTTAGCCCTCTTATTAAATTGGATAGCATAAGCCATAATCTCTCCTCTTATCACAGTCTAACCTGTTTCCCAATACAGAACTGATTGATTCCTATGTTGAGCATTACATTTCTCATACTCATACTCACATATTATTGAGATAGTTTTTGAATTCTGATTATTCACTAAGTTCCTTTGAAAATACCAAGTTCCCCTTAAAAGTACCTGGTTTTCAGCTAAGACATATAGGGGCATAGTCTGAAAACATAATTGATGCAATCTTAGCTTTATTTACCAGATTAACAATCTTCTCTGATATCAGGAAGAGATCAACACATGATAAAGTATCATATAATTTGGAATGACAGATACATTTCCTCCAAACATCTATAAATTTACATACGCCAGCAAATTTCTTTAAGATCATATTCTCTTTTTATCAAGAGAGTACCTTTTATTTACAATTTACCTTTCACCTTCTCCTTTAATCCGGTCCAGAATATGATTACGGGTTATATTTAGATCAAACAAACACAGTCCTTTAGCCTAAGCACCAAATGGGACACATATATAACGTATAAAACTGGGACCTGGCATATAATAAATTATTCCTCCACAGTTAAATCTCTATTAGTGTCATTTACCATTTTAAGTATAACAGCAGATATCCGGCATGTAATCCAGTCTGAGAGACAATTGCGTTTACAATAATGCAGTTTGTGAATTAATCATCTGGTCTTACCAGTGCTTGTGTCACAATTCCTCATGTAGCCCGTTCTCCACAGTCGGTCCACAGGAGCTGTCTGGATAGCAATGTTCGTATAATTTTTTATAAAATTCCATAAAAGCTTATTTGATATGATTGCTTTCTGTTAATTGTTGACTCCCCACCTTTATGCATAATATTTTTTTACTTACTTCTGGAGTTTAGCAATATTTGCTCATGGTTTCCAAGATTTTTTTTATAAATCTATAGAACTTTTCATTTGATTATTATAAAAATAATTGGCTAGATTTAGAGTTTGGCGGTAGCCGTCAAAACCAGCGTTAGAGGCTCCTAACGCTGGTTTTGGGCTACCGCTGGTATTTGGAGTCAGTCAGGAAAGGGTCTAACGCTCACTTTGCAGCAGCGACTTTTCCATACCGCAGATCCCCCTACGCCAATTGCGTATCCTATATTTTCAATGGGATCTTTCTAACGCCGGTATTTAGAGTCGTGGCTGAAGTGAGCGTTAGAAATCTAACGACAAAAGTCCAGCCGCAGAAAAAAGTCAGGAGTTAAGAGCTTTCTGGGCTAACGCCGGTTTATAAAGCTCTTAACTACTGTGCTCTAAAGTACACTAACACCCATAAACTACATATGTACCCCTAAACCGAGGTCCCCCCACATCGCCGCCACTCGATTACATTTTTTTAACCCCTAAGCTGCCGACCGCACACCGCCGCCAGCTACGTTATACTTACCCCTAATCTGCTGCCCCTTGATGGGTATATATGTATGTATGGGTGTATGTATGTGTATGTATGTATATGTGTATATATATATATATATATATGTATATATGTGTATATATGTGTATGTATATATATAATATATATTATGTTATATGGGTAATTTGAATCTCACATATTAAGCATATTGAGGATAACTTTAAATCTTGTATCAAATGTTTATAATGCAGCATTCCACAAGTTTCTTTTTGTATAAGTTGTAACATATGTTTCTAATATAAGTTCCTCTCTACAAATGGTTATATGGGCATATTCTGTTATGTGCTATAACAACATTCTTATTTCCTGTGGGCCCCTTATGCAGATGTGAAGTTAACTACGTTTTTTATATATTTCCTGTGACCTCATGTATGACGTATACATTCCTATAAATTCTTTGTGTGTTCTTCAAATAAATGGGACTTTTGTGAAAACACTCAGTTGCATGTGTGTGTGATTTCAGTGGTCACCCCAGGGCCCTGAAGAAAACGTGTGCCGCACCCTTATCAGCCAGAGCAGAGCTAAGGAACAAAAGAAGTAACCCTACAAAACTGGTGTCAGAAGTGGGATGAAACAGGGAACTCTCGGAAGGTAAGTTGAACAAAGAGTCCTTTTTATTCTGACCTTTTTTCTCTTACCACGAGACCCCTTAAGTTTCATTTTACATAGGAATAGTTGGGAATATATATGTGAATCTTTGGTAGATTCTAATCAAATCTTTGATAGATTAAAAATAAAAAGAGGAATAATAGATTTCTTTGGTAGAAATCAGGTTAAATTAATTAATAATAATTAAGTCTTTGGTAGGCTAAATAAAAAGGGAATAATAGATTTCTTTGGTAGAAATCAGATTATATAAAGTCTGGCTGAAGGGTTAAACCACACATTTTCTTGCTGCTTGCTTTTGAAATATTGCTGTATGGCTAACATTGCTTTAAAGTTATAAGATAAATACTGCATTGTTTATATGAATTCTTATGCTGTTTGTTTTTAAATATGCTGTATGGCAAAATACTGTTATTTGTATAAAGTGTTAAGGAAGTAAAATACTGCTTATTGTTTAAAGTATTAAGAAAGTAAACTGTTGCTAATATGTATTGCTGTTTCTAAATGTTAGTAAAAGGCTACATTTTTTCTGGTGAAGGGTGACCTTTGACCTAGCGATAATTAATGCCAGAAACTACTGAAAGGATCAGCATAGTGATATTTTTTTTCTTTCTCTTGTTGTAAACTTAAGCATTAAGCACAATAACTGGTAACGGAGTACAACCATTCTAGTTAATGTGTTTTTTGCAAAAAGATTCAATAATTAATTGCTCTTAAAGGTAAAGGTATTGTATTTTTTATTTTTACTATTTTTTATTATTTTTTTTTATTTATTTTTTTTGTATTGTATTATATTTTGTTGTAAATGTTTTAAAAGATAAGTTAGGAGTTGAGAATGGGCAAATCCCAGTCTAAACAATTTCCATCACCTAGACCAGGTGAAAATTGTAAAGATTATGTGGGAAGGGTGTCGCCCGATGGGTTTATGTATATTATTCTTTGGGTTCAGAATATGGCAGATTGGACAGAAGCTATGAGAAGCTCTGATCCATTCCCCAGAGAGGGGGATAATGATACATTTCATATGAATATGGTAAAAGGGTTGTGTCTAGGTGATGAAGAGGCATTTCCATGGTATAATGGTGATCCAAGATGGAATATGGATTATATGAAAAAGGGTGGGGAAAAATGGCTGACTGTTGCTCCATACTGGCGATATATTGATATAGATGGGAATAAAAAGAAGGGTAAAAGTGAGAAGCAAAAACAGAAAGCATATTCACCCCCCCCCTGCCCCATATAATGCCCCTCACCTACCTTTGCCATCATATAACAGACTATATCCTAGCCTCCCATCCCCTAGTGACATAGATCTAGAGACTATTGCTATTGCCTCTGCTCAGGTACCCCAGGAATGGACCTTGCCAGGACCTTCTGTAACTCCCCGATACCAGGTCACTAAACCCCCAATTATGCCCAAACCCCCGATTAAGGTTGAACCAGTAACACCTTCCTACCCCCCTACAATAACCCCACAATATAAAAGAGGGAATGAAGAAGTAGAGGAGGAGGAGGCAGCTGTACCAGAAGCTAGTATGCCATTTCTTACTGTGGGAGACCAATTAATTATTAAACCTTTGTCCCTGGGTGAATTAAGGGAAATTACCAAGGGAGCCCCAAACCCCCGTCAACATCCATCAGCTTGTATTATGTATTTAAAAAGAATGTTACAAGGACAAAACATGACACAGACAGATATAAGAATTATTATTGATGCACTTCTAGACTATGACCCTGAATCAGGTTGGGAGTGGGGTAATGTAAAGAGTATTAGTAAATTGAGTCGAGATCCAACAATTAACTATGCCCTAAACACACGTGAAGGACTTGATAAAATGTGGACAGAATTAAGTATAGAAATGCATAGAATATGAAAGGATAAACAAAGTATGTCAATTGCACTAGCGTGCAAACAGAATACAAAGGAAACAGTAGTAGAATTTGTTAAGCATTTTTATAAATGCTGGAAGGAAGAGGCTGGAATGGAATCAGGAGATGCAATGGGCTCTCTGAAGGTCCAGACTTGCATTAGTAATATGCAACCTCAGTTTTCTTTGTTGGTGAAACAACTTGTCTCTGATTGGCCAGAGTTGACTCCAGCAGAATTCTTGAAAAGAATTCATGAAAAAGAAGGGGCAGGTTGTTTTGACATCAGGAAATTAGAGGGAAAAAACGCTGCTTTTTATCAAAAGCAGAGTTTACAACATTGTGATCCATTCCAGGCCAGGGAAAGGGAAAATACAGGGAGTAATAGAATGTATGTGAGAGGTAGAGGGAGAGCTAGAGGAAGAGCTAGAGGGAATTATACTTCAAACAGAACACATTGTTTTAACTGTGGGGAACAGGGACATTGGAAAAATGAATGCCCAAAACCCCCTAATAATTCTGGCCCCCCTTACAATCCCCGACAGTATAACAGACAGCCTTACATAGCCCCTGCACCCATGGAGGCACCCAAACACAACATACAATGGCCATAGGGGTGCCTAGAAGGTAGCACTCCAATTTTTCCAGTGGTGTCAACAAGTTATCATGAGCAACCGTACTTAGTCCTAGAAGTAGAGGGAGAACCCCTACCATTTCTAGTAGACACAGGAGCTACATGCTCTGCCTTATGCTCAGATATGTATGATGGCATTACTGAAAAATCTGAACCTTCTCTAGGGATTAATGGAGTGCTGACTCAGACTCGCATCACACCGCCACTTGAAGTTAGGGTACTCTGTACTGGCCAACAACTTTTGCACCCATTTCATATTATAACTGGGTGTCCCCTTAACCTTTTGGGTCGTGATCTTATGGGTCCCCTTGGTTTGAAAGTAGCTGTCACTAGACAGGGTGGGTTAGACGTGAGTCTAGGGTCCACTAACCTGTGTTTTTTTAATGACATATTGACAGATGTCCCATCCTATGTATGGGCATCTTCAAAACTTGACGTTGGTTTAGTTCAGTGTACCCCATATAAAGCCAGATTAAAACCTAATACTACTCCAGTGTTTATTAAACAATATCCATTGTCTAGAGAAAAGAAAGAAGGGATAAGACCCATGATAGAGGAATTCCTTAAACAAGGAATCCTCCGTCCAGTAGTTTTTCCCTATAATACCCCCATAAATCTGATCCCAAAGAAAGACAATGAATATAGGTTAGTACAAGACCTAAGGGCAATTAATGAAATAGTAATCCCAATTGCCCCAATAGTCCCAGATGTTACAACCTTACTCACAGCCATTCCACATGATGCCTGTATATTTACAGTCATTGATTTAGCTAACGCATTTTTTTCAGTCCGATTGGACCCTGAGACACAGCTACTTATGGCTTTTTATTATGATGGGCGTCAGCTTACCTGGCCACGCCTCCCTCAAGGCTATGTGGCCTCACCTGCGGTCTACTCGCTGGTGCTCCAATGTCACTTGCGGTCATGGACTCTCAGCCAAGGTTCCGTCCTCCTTCAGTACGTCGATGACCTACTGTTGTGTAGTCCTAACCAGGAGGCTAATACAGTAGATACAATAAGTCTGTTAAAACACCTTGCTGCTGAAGGTCATAAAATATCAAAACATAAGCTACAAGTATGAGTGACAAAAGTGGATAACCTTGGTTTTGTGCTTTCCCAAGGCCACCGGTCCATTAGTCCCAAACGAATCCAAGCGATTCAACAGATCCCAAAGCCAGTTACTAGAAAGGACATGCTAACCTTTCTAGGTATGATTAATTATTGCAGACAATGGATTCCTGAGTGCTCCCATCATGATTCCATTCTAAGGCAAGCCACAAAAGGGGATAGCCCTGAACATATACAATGGACCACAGACATGACTAAATCCTACATAGCTCTGAAGACTAGCATTATTAGTGCCACTGCTTTAGGACTACCTGATTATTGTAAACCATTTCACTTGTATGCGAGGGACAATTGTAAAACCATGGCTGCTGTCTGTGCCCAAGAGCATGGTGGAGGCAATATGCGTCCCGTTGCTTTCTTTTCCAAAGTAGTTCCAATACCGGTACAAGGGATGCCGGCGTGTCTCCGAGCATTGGCGGCTTGCGCCATGGCTGTAGAGATGGTTGAAACAATCACATTAGGCCATCCAATAGTACTACACACTAGTCACCAAGTTTTACATCTTGTAAAAAATGTCACTACCCAACACATGACTTCTCAAAGACTTTCTGGTTATGAATGTATATTACTGAATAATACAAATCTGACTATTAAATATAGTAGTGTATCCTCAGGGCCAACTCAAATACTTAGTGCCTTACTTACAGGATCACCAGACTTTCCAACAGATCATGATTGTATAGAGGTAATACACCACATTACCACACCAAGACTTGACTTGATGGATAAACCTTTTGACCATGCTGATAATGTGTTTGTTGATGGTTCTTGTTCCCGACCTAGTGATGGTATTTATAAGACAGGCTATGTCGTTGTGCAACTACCAGACATTGTTCTAGATGCAGGCCCCATTCCTTATCCTTCTGCACAAGCTGCAGAATTAATAGCACTTACAAAAGCATGTAAATTGTTTGAAAATAAATCTGTTAACATTTACACTGACTCTCGCTATGCTTTTGGGGTTGTGCACGATTTTGGTATGATATGGAAACAACGTGGTTTTGTTTCAGCAGATGGCAAGACCATCTCTCATACAGACCTGATTAATGACCTTTTAGAGGCCATACAACTCCCAAAGGACATAGCGATCATACATTGCCGTGCACATACATACAAGTCTGACCCTATTTCCTTGGGTAATGCACTTGCAGATAAAATTGCTAAAGAGGCTGCTTATGTTTCTCATACACCCGGATCCACCATCCGTATGTATGCTGTTTTAGCCCCAACTTCATGTCCTACAGACCATATGCTTCTTGAACTCCAGGGACATGCCACTCCTAGTGACATATCTTTCTGGACTACTAATGGGTTAACTTTAGATAAGAATGGTTTGTTTTCTAAAGAGGGGAAGGTGGGCATACCGGAAAGCAGTGCACCACTCTTTATAGCACAAGCCCATGGTGTTGGACACCTAGGTATAAAACCAACAACTAACTTGTTGAAGCAATCTTTCTACATTAGAGGTATAGGTGATCATTGCAAGGCATATATTAATAGATGTGTATATTGCTTACAGACCAATGCAACCATCCCCAATAAAGCCCAGCATGACCACTTACCCCCACCTACAGCCCCATTCACACATCTACAAATTGATTTTACACATATTCCAAAAACTGGCACTAAACAATTATATCTGCTAATAGTTGACCAATTTTCTAAGTGGCCAGAAGCTTTTGTTACCCAGAGGGAAGATGCAAAAACAGTCGCTAAAATTTTAGCCACTGAAATAATTCCCAGATTTGGTTGTCCGCTTCAGATTAATTCTGATAACGGTCCAGCGTTCATTAGTAAAATCACACATGAGTTAGTAGAATGGTTACAGATTAATTGGAACTTTCACATTCCCTACCATCCTCAAAGCTCAGGGATTGTAGAAAGAATGAATCGCAATATCAAGGAAAAACTTTTAAAGGCAACAGCAGGTACATGGGTTAAATGGCAAAACTATTTACCTGCGATTTTAGCAGAAATCAGAATGACCCCAAATAGGACAACCAGGTTGTCTCCATTTGAGGTCCTAATGGGTAGACCATTCCCGACTCCATGGGTAAAAGGCCCACTTATCATTAAAAATGGTGATTTAGATTGTATTAAGGAACAATATGTAAAACAATTGATTGATAAATTGAATGGCATCTATGGTGATGTGTCTTCCCGTTTACCTCTTCCCTCACAGGAACCAACCCATCCTTTCAAGCCTGGAGATCTGGTCTGCATTCGCCAGCTGAATAAAGCAAAGAAAGGAGGTTTCCCGTTCAGCAAGCCAGTCACTGTGATCGCTGTAACCAGGACTGCCGTACTGACTGACGACAAGGACATCTGGATACACGCTTCACGAGTGAAACTCTGTCCAAAGAGAGGAAAAGCGGGTGACAAGGTATCGGTCACCCCTCACAAAGGAGAACTGGGTGATAAGGTATCGATCACTCCTCACAAAGACCAGGATGACGATCTCAATCATGGATCCAAGACATTTCTGCAAGATCTTCCTTTTCCTAATGGGGATATTGATATTTGTGTATATCCAAATAGTATTAATAACGGCATGTTATTACTCACTTGAAGATGCTGAACACTTTACACCTATTTGTGAACTATTTAAAACAAATAATAACTCTAATCTTTTAGTAAGACCAAAAAGGTTTGCACCATTACATAGGACACCCCGTGTAACTGTCAAATGTTATAATTTGTTTGCTTGGTATGGTGATGCTATACATAATTATAGCATAAACCTAGAAGGTAGGGATCCAAAATGGTGTAATATCGAAGAAAAATGTGAAGTATTTATTTTGGAATCTGCATCAAAAAATCGATGTTACAATAACATTTCAAATATATTAACATTAACCCCACACAATGATATACAACAATGTAGCATGCAAGTTACGTCTTATATCAACTATACAAGCTACCTCTTGTCAGATCTTCCCCCCCCCCCCCGTTTTATGGGAATGCCAAATAAATTTAGTTTCAGAATGAATTCACGTTCAAGTACACATGAACAAGATACAAAAATATTTGGTAACATACAATATTTTCTATCTTTTCTTTATCGTACCAATCTAACAATGCCTAACATAACAACAATACAGGATGGTGGAATTCAAACTACAGTGATTACATGGCCTCAGAATACATACCTTGTATTTATGAGTACACGGTTTAGAAAGGGTAGTTCCTCAGAAAGTGTGCATGGTGGTTTTATACACTTTTGTAATCCACACACAACACCCAGTATTACACAGTTACACACAATACCCCTTCCCCACACTTGTGTAAATACTACAACATTCTCCCATATGGTACACATTTCCCTGAATATTTCTACCCCAGATGTCTCCTTATGTCGCCCGTCACGCAGACGACGTGAGTGGTATGATACTTTGTTAGGAGGAACTGGTGTAACTTTAGGTGTTCTTAATGGTATTGATAGTGAAATTATACGTAACAAAATATCAACTGCTGGTGCAGATATTGGGTCAGCATTACATTTGACAGGTCAATGGGCTCCTACTATATATGAACCTCAACGAAAGGGTTTACAACTTGAATCTAGTATGTATAAATATTTGAATAACATCACAATGGCCGTAGAGAATTTAGTCTCTGATAGTAGTAGTTGGAGCCTTTGTGGTTTACGTTATGTATATATGAGTCAACAACGTTTAGATTTAGAAAACATTCTTATGTTCCCTAAGAGTGATAAACTACGCACCTTGTTAGAATTAGATAACCCCAAGCATAATGTATGGTTGAATATTGACACTTCTAGTGTAAAGTGCGTTGAATGGGAACATAATGGTTATGTTTCAAAACACTATTGTCTAGTATCAATTACTGCCTACACACCTGATGTTGTTAAATTAGCTTGTAAATTTTTTGCTTTACCTCATCCAGTTTTTAATCTCTTACATTCTAATTGGACGTGGTGGAAACCTACATTTATTGGTAAATATATAATCCCTGCTGAAAACACCACCACATCCCTTGAGCATTGTGATAGAACTGATCATGGTTTAGCTTGTAGACATGCCTCCCCAATCTTTGAACCCTGTTTATTAGCATCTGAGATTAATTCTTGTACGTGGCAGATATATCCAGAGAGTTTTTCTGTCATGCTAGTGTTCTGTCATACTGTGTGTATGTCTACAAGTGTGCCAGTTGACATTCCTATTATTGACAGTCAGCTACCATTTTCTGGCTGTGTGTTTAATGTTAGCTTTTTGACTTGGGATGATAATAGTTACTTTCTGCACCCTGTACTTACTTTTCATGAACATACTTTCTTTGCACCCCATGCCCTACCTATTTCTTCTTATCAGTTACCTGTTTCTTTTCTACCATCCTTCAATTAATGGAAGGTCAAAAAGAAATGTTCACTCACTTACAAGGACATGCTAAAGCTATCTCTCATGGGGAAATACAAACCCATTTTGTTAAAAACAAATTATTAACTGTTTCATCAAAAATACAACAAGATTTAAGCCATCATTGGTATGATTTTTTGACAGGATGGTCCCCCACTGGGACAAAAATGGTTAAATTTGCTTTTTATCCTCTGCTCATTATTGTATTTTGTTTACTATTATTAACATTGTTTAACTGTTACATGTCTTGTACTTTACGAAAGAAAATATCAGGTATGATACAAGATGCAGAAAAAGTTAAACTGCAAAATTTAATTAGAGGTAGACCCAGATAGTTTATATTGTAGGAACATTACAGGTTATGTGATCACAATGTGATCAAAGAGGGGAATGATGGGTATATATGTGTGTATGTATGTAAGGGTGTATGTATGTGTATGTATGTATATGTGTATATATATATATATATATATATATATATATATATATATATATATATATATATATGTATATATGTGTATATATGTGTATGTATATATATTATATATATTATGTTATATGGGTAATTTGAATCTCACATATTAAGCATATTGAGGGTAACTTTAAATCTAGTATCAAATGTTTATAATGCAGCATTCCACAAGTTTCTTTTTGTATAAGTTGTAACATATGTTTCTAATATAAGTTCCTCTCTACAAATGGTTATATGGGCATATTCTGTTATGTGTTATAACAACATTCTTATTTCCTGTGGGCCCCTTATGCAGATGTGAAGTTAACTACGTTTTTTATATATTTCCTGTGACCTCATGTATGACGTATATATTCCTATAAATTCTTTGTGTGTTCTTCAAATAAATGGGACTTTTGTGAAAACACTCAGTTGCATGTGTGTGTGATTTCAGTGGTCAGCCCAGGGCCCTGAAGAAAACGTGTGCCGCACCCTTATCAGCCAGAGCAGAGCTAAGGAACAAAAGAAGTAACCCTACACCCCTAACACCGCCAACCCCTATATTATATTTATTAACCCCTAATCTGCCCCTTCAACGTCGCCGACACCTACCTTCACTTATTAACCCCTAATCTACCAACCGGACCGCGCCGCTACTATAATAAATGTATGAACCCCTAAAGCTAAGTCTAACCCTAACACTAACACCCCCCTAAATTAAATATAATGTAAATCTAACAAAATAAATTAACTCTTATTAAATAAATTATTCCTATTTAAAGCTAAATACTTACCTGTAAAATAAACCCTAATATAGCTACAATAGAAATTATAATTATATTGTAGCTATTTTAGGATTAATATTTATTTTACAGGCAACTTTGTATTTATTTTAACCAGGTACAATAGCTATTAAATAGTTAATACATATTTAATAGTTACCTAGTTAAAATAATTACAAAATTACCTGTAAAATAAATCCTAACCTAAGTTACAATTAAACCTAACACTACTCTATCAATAAATAAATTAAATAAACTACCTACAATTATCTACAATTAAACCCTATCAATAAATTAATTAAATACAATACCTACAAATAAATACAATGAAATAAACTAACTAAAGTACAAAAAATAAAAAAGAACTAAGTTACAAAAAATAAAAAAAATATGTACAAACATTAGAAAAATATTACAATTTTAAACTAATTACACCTACTCTAAGCCCCCTAATAAAATAACAAAGACCCCCAAAATAAAAAAATGCCCTACCCTATTCTAAAATTAAAATAGAAAAGCTCTTTTACCTTACCAGCCCTGAACAGGGCCCTTTGCGGGGCATGCCCCAAAGAATTCAGCTCTTTTGCCTGTAAAAAAAAACATACAATACCCCCCCCCAACATTACAACCCACCACCCCACATACCCCTAATCTAACCCAAACCCCCTTAAATAAATCTGACACTAAGCCCCTGAAGATCTCCCTATAATAATTTATATTGTAGCTATATTAAGATTTATTTTACAGGGAAGTATTTAGCTTTAAATAGGAATAATTTATTTAATAAGAGTTAATTTATTTTGTTAGATTTAAATTATATTTAACTTAGGGGGGTGTTAGTGTTAGGGTTATACTTAGTTTTAGGGGTTAATACATTTATTATAGTAGCGGCGAGATCCGGTCGGCAGATTAGGGGTTAATAAGTGTAGGTAGGTGGAGGCGACGTTGGGGGCAGCAGATTAGGGGTTAATAAATATAATATAGGGGTCGGCGGTGTTAGGGGCAGCAGATTAGGGGTACATAGGTATAATGTAGGTTGCGGCGGTGTACGGAGCGGCAGATTAGGGGTTAATAATAATATGCAGGGGTCAGCGATAGCGGGGTCAGCAGATTAGGGGTTAATAAGTATAAGGTTAGGGGTGTTTAGACTCGGGGTACATGTTAGGGTGTTAGGTGCAGACTTAGAGAGTGTTTCCCCATAGGAAAGAATGGGGCTGCGTTAGGAGCTGAACGCTGCTTTTTTGCAGGTGTTAGTTTTTTTTCAGCTCAAACAGCCCAATTGTTTCCTATGGGGGAATCGTGCACGAGCACGTTTTTGAAGCTGGCCGAGTCCATAAACAACGCTGGTATTTAGAGTTGCAGTGGTGGTAAATATGCTCTACGCTCCCTTTTTTGGAGCCTAACGCAGCCCTTCTGTGAACTCTAAATACCAGCGGTATTTAAAAGGTGCGGGGAAAAAAAAGCATGCATAGCTAACGCACCCCTTTGGCCGCAGAACTCTAAATCTAGCCGTGTGATTGTTGCTTTTAACATCTTCTATCATCTCTCTTATTTTTGATCTCATAATATTTTTTTTATTGTTTATTTTTTAGTGATTTAAAGGGACAGTCTAGTCCAAAATAAATTTTCATGATTCAGATAGGGCATGTAATTTTAAACTATTTTCCAATTTACTTTTTATAACCAATTGTGCTTTATTCTCTTGGTATTCTTAGTTGAAAGCTAAACCTAAGAGATTCATATGCCAATTTCTTAGACCTTGAAGGCTGCCTCTTTTCTGAATGCATTTTGACCGTTTTTCACCACTAGAGGGTGTTAGTTCATGTGTGTCATATAGATAACACTGTGCTCATGCACGTGGAGTTAACTATGAGCCAGCAGTGATTGGCTAAAATGCAAGTCTGTCAAAAGAACTGGATTAAGGGGACAGTTTGCAGAGGCTTAGATAAAAGATAATCAGAGAGGTAAAAATTGTATTAATATAACTGTGTTGGTTATGCAAAACTAGGGAATTGGTAATAAAGGGATTATCTATCTTTCAAAACAATAAAAATTCTGGTGTAGACTGTCCCTTTAAGTATTTTTTATAGGCATTACTTAACTGTTTTTTTTTATAAGATCCAAGTTTTTCTTAGCCCTCTTATTAAATTGGAAAGCATAATCCATAATCTCTCCTCTTATCACAGCCTAAGATGTCCCCCAATACAGAGCTGAGTGAATCCTATGTTGAGCATTACATTTCTCATACTCCTTTAATTTATTCTTCAGATACGGCTAGATTTAGAGTTTTGTCGGTAACGACCCGCGTAGCTGACGCTGGCTTTTTTCTGGCCGCACCTTTAAAATAACTCTGGTATTGAGAGTCCACAGAATGACTGCGTTAGGCTCCAAAAAAGGAGCGTACAGCATATTTAACGCAACTTCAACTCTCGATACCAGAGTTGCTTACGGACGCGGCCAGCTTCAAAAACGTGCTCGTGCACGAATCCCCCATAGAAAACAATGGGGCTGTTTGAGCTGAAAAAAAATCTAACACCTGCAAAAAAGCCGCGTTCAGCTCCTAACGCAGCCCCATTGTTTGCTATGGGGAAACACTTCCTACGTCTGCACCTAACACTCTAACATGTACCCCGAGTCTAAACACCCCTAACCTTACACTTATTAACCACTAATCTGCCGCCCCCGCTATCGCTGACCCCTGCATATTATTATTAACCCCTAATCTGCCACTCCGTAAACCGCCGCTACTTACATTATCCCTATGTACCCCTAATCTGCTGCCCTAACATCGCCGACCCCTATATTATATTTATTAACCCCTAATCTGCCCCCCACAACGTCGCCTCCACCTGCCTACACTTATTAACCCCTAATCTGCCGACCGGACCGCACCGCTATTATAATGAAGTTATTAACCCCTAATCCGCCTCACTAACCCTATAATAAATAGTACTAACCCCTAATCTGCCCTCCCTAACATCGCCAACACCTAACTTCAAACATTAACCCCTAATCTGCCGACTGGAGCTCACCGCTATTCTAATAAATGTATTAACCCCTAAAGCTAAGTCTAACCCTAACACTAACACCCCCCTAACTTAAATATAATTTAAATCTAACGAAATTAATTAACTCTTATTAAATAAATTATTCCTATTTAAAGCTAAATACTTAGCTGTAAAATAAATCCTAATATAGCTACAATATAAATTATAATTATAGTATAGCTATTTTAGGATTAATATTTATTTTACAGGTAACTTTGTATTTATTTTAACCAGGTACAATTGCTATTAAATAGTTAAGAACTATTTAATAGCTAAAATAGTTAAAATAATTACAAAATTACCTGTAAAATAAATCCTAATCTAAGTTACAATTAAACTAACACTACACTATCAATAAATTAATTAAATAAAATACCTACAATTACCTACAATTAAACCTAACACTACACTATCAATAAATTAATTAAATACAATACCTACAAATAACTACAATTCCAGACCCTCTTCTGGACTTCTTCAGCCGTCGGATGATGGATGTCTAGCCCCCTCTTGGGTTGGATGAAGATATCGCAGCCAGGACGGATCGGTGTGATACCTGGTGAGGTGAAGACAAGGTAGGAAGATCTTCAGGGGCTTAGTGTTAGGTTTATTTAAGGGGGGTTTGGGTTAGATTAGGGGTATGTGGGTGGTGGGTTGTAATGTTGGGGGGGGGTATTGTATGTTTTTTTTTACAGGCAAAAGAGCTGAATTCTTTGGGGCATGCCCCGCAAAGGGCCCTGTTCAGGGCTGGTAAGGTAAAAGAGCTTTGAACTTTTGTCATTTAGAATAGGGTAGGGCATTTTTTTATTTTGGGGGTCTTTGTTATTTTATTAGGGGGCTTAGAGTAGGTGTAATTAGTATAAAATTGTTGTAATATTTTTCTGATGTTTGTAAATATTTTTTTATTTTTTGTAACTTAGTTCTTTTTTATTTTTTGTACTTTAGTTAGTTTATTTCATTGTAGTTATTTGTAGATATTGTATTTAATTAATTTATTGATAGTGTAGTGTTAGGTTTAATTGTAGGTAATTGTAGGTATTTTATTTAATTAATTTATTGATAGTGTAGTGTTAGGTTTAATTGTAACTTAGGTTAGGATTTATTTTACAGGTAATTTTGTAATTATTTTAACTAGGTAGCTATTAAATAGTTCTTAACTATTTAATAGCTATTGTACCTGGTTAAAATAAATACAAAGTTACCTGTAAAATAAATATAAGTCCTAAAATAGCTATAATATAATTATAATTTATATTGTAGCTATATTAGGATTTATTTTACAGGTAAGTATTTAGCTTTAAATAGGAATAATTTATTTAATAAAAGTTAATTTATTTCGTTAGAGTCTTCATCCTATCCGGGAAGAAGAGTATATCCGGACCGGCAACCATCTTCTTCCAAGCGGCATCTTCTATCTTCATCCGATGAGGACCGGCTCCATCTTAAAGACCTCCACCGCGGACCCATCTTCTTCCGACGACGACATCCCGACAAATGACGGTTCCTTTAAAGGACGTCATCCAAGATGGCATCCCTCAAATTCCGATTGGCTGATAGGATTCTATCAGCCAATCGGAATTAAGGTAGGAAAATTTTGATTGTCTGATGGAATCAGCCAATCATAATCAAGTTCAATCCGATTGGCTTATCCGATCAGCCAATCAGATTGAGCTTGCATTCTATTGGCTGATCGGAACAGCCAATAGAATGCGAGCTCAATCTGATTGGCTGATTGGATCAGCCAATCGGATTGAACTTGATTCTGATTGGCTGGTTCCAATGTACCCCTAATATTGGAAGAAGATGGTTCTGCTCCGCTCCAGAAGAAAGAAGATTGAAGATGCGGCTTGATAGAAGACTTCATCCAGATGATGGACTTCCAACTTCAGCCCGAGGATGGATTTCTTCAGTCGCCGCTTGGATCCAGACTTCAGCCCGAGGATGGACGTCACTCTTCAGCCCCCCGCTTGGGCTTGGATCAACACTTCCGAGGCTTGGATCAAGACTTCCGAGGACGGATCAGTGAACCTGGCAGGGTGAAGATAAGGTAGGAAGATCTTCAGGGGCTTAGTGTTAGGTTTATTTAAGGGGGGTTTGGGTTAGATTAGGGGTATATGGGTGGTGGGTTGTAATGTTGGGGGGGGTATTGTATGTTTTTTTTTACAGGCAAAAGAGCTGAATTCTTTGGGGCATGCCCCGCAAAGGGCCCTGTTCAGGGCTGGTAAGGTAAAAGAGCTTTGAACTTTTGTAATTTAGAATAGGGTAGGGCATTTTTTTTATTTTGGGGGGCTTTGTTATTTTATTAGGGGGCTTAGAGTAGGTGTAATTAGTTTAAAATTGTTGTAATATTTTTCTAATGTTTGTAAATATTTTTTTATTTTTTGTAACTTAGTTCTTTTTTATTTTTTGTACTTTAGTTAGTTTATTTCATTGTATTTATTTGTAGATATTGTATTTAAATAATTTATTGATAGTGTAGTGTTAGGTTTAATTGTAGGTAATTGTTGGTATTTTATTTAATTAATTTATTAATAGTGTAGTGTTAGGTTTAATTGTAGGTAATTGTTGGTATTTTATTTAATTAATTTATTGATAGTGTAGTTTTAGGTTTAATTGTAACTTAGGTTAGGATTTATTTTACAGGTAATTTTGTAATTATTTTAACTATTTTAGCTATTAAATAGTTCTTAACTATTTAATAGCTATTGTACCTGGTTAATATAATTACTAAGTTGCCTGTAAAATAAATATAAATCCTAAAATATCTATAATATAATTATAATTTATATTGTAGCTATATTAGGATTTATTTTACAGGTAAGTATTTAGCTTTAAATAGGAATAATTTCTTTAATAAGAGTTAATTTATTTCGTTAGATTTAAATTATATTTAATTTAGGGGGGTGTTAGTGTTAGGGTTAGACTTAGCTTTAGGGGTTAATACATTTATTAAAATAGCGGTGAGCTCCGGTCGGCAGATTAGGGGTTAATGTTTGAAGTTAGGTGTCAGCGATGTTAGGGAGGGCAGATTAGGGGTTAATACTATTTATTATAGGGTTATTGAGGCGGGAGTGAGGCGGATTAGGGGTTAAAAACTTTATTATAATAGCGGTGCGGTCCGGTCGGCAGATTAGGGGTTAATAAGTGTAGGCAGGTGGAGGTGATGTTGTGGGGGGCAGATTAGGGGTTAATAAATATAATATAGGGGTCGGCGGTGTTAGGGGCAGCAGATTAGGGGTACATAGGGATAATGTAAGTAGCGGCGGTTTACGGAGCGGCAGATTAGGGGTTAAAAATAATATGCAGGGGTCAGCGATAGCGGGGGCGGCAGAATAGGGGTTAATAAGTGTAAGGTTAGGGGTGTTTAGACTCGGGGTACATGTTAGAGTGTTAGGTGCAGACGTAGGAAGTGTTTCCCCATAGACAACAATGGGGCTGCGTTAGGAGCTGAATGCGGCTTTTTTGCAGGTGTTAGGTTTTTTTTCAGCTCAAACAGCCCCATTGTTTTCTATGGGGGAATCGTGCACGAGCACGTTTTTGAGGCTGGCCGCGTCCGTAAGAAACTCTGGTATCGAGAGTTGAAGTTGCGTTAAATATGCTCTACACTCCTTTTTTGGAGCCTAACGCAGCCATTCTGTGGACTCTCAATACCAGAGTTATTTTAAAGGTGCGGCCAGAAAAAAGCCAGCGTTAGCTACGCGGGTCGTTACCGACAAAACTCTAAATCTAGCCGTAAGTTCTTTGGAAAATATTAAGTTCCCATTCCCTTAAAAGTGTCTTTTTTCAGTTAAGACATATAGGGACATGGTCTGAAATCATAACTGATTCAATCTTAGACTCAATTACTAGATTAACCATTTCTCTATCAGGAAGAGATCCATACATGATAATGTATCATATGATTTGGAATAACAGATACATTCTTGCAGATCATGTTTTTTCCCTCCAAACATCTATACATTTGAATACTCTAGTGAATTTCTTAAAGATCATATTCTCTTTTTTATCAAGAGAGTACCTTTTATTTACTATTTACCTTTTCACATACACCTTTAAACCTGTCCAAAATATGATTAGGGGTTATATAAAATTTCTACCTAAAATTATAGGAACATTTGCTAAACGTACTTGTATAAAGTTCCAAAATGCTTCTTTCTCACTATTAGGACTGTATACATTACAAAATATATAATTATTTTTTTCAATCTCCACTTGTACAATCACATATTTGCCATCTGGGTCTAAATCATTTTTTTTTCTTCATTTTTTAAAATTATTTTATTGAGCTTGTGCAGTCCAATGTTAAATGTACATTTATACAAAATCAAGTTACTCAACAAAGTATGTACTTAGACTGCTCCAAGGAAGAGGAAAAAGTAAATGAGTATTATAAACAGACATATGCAGTTTACAGATTTCTGCTTTATAGTTCCTTTGTAGGAATTTAGAATAGACACACTTGGCTTTGGATAAAAGTGTTCCATTATAGCGATGAGGTTAAGTGTGCTAACCTTGTTTTTCCAGTTTGTTGTGTCATAGGCATGTATTTATCAAGCCGTCAACCGCAAATACGCTGGAATTCCGCAGCGTATTTGTGGAGAGCCTGACTCGCCTTAGTTATCAAACCCTACAGACCAACAAAAGTAGAATTTAGTGACGTAACATACGATCCGCCGGACTCAGTCCGACACAGATCGATGCTTACATCACTACAGTTGTTCCGAATGCAAGTTCGGAACTATCTGACTACTTTCTGAAGTTATCAAATTTCTACCAGGTACGCTAGGCACTATTCCGGCCCAGCGTACCTGGTTTTCAATCCGCCGCCCTGGAGGTGACGGATGCAATAGAAATCAATGGGAGTCAGAAAGCAGCTAGAGCTTATGTTCGCTGCTGCCCGATATCCCATTCATTCCTATGGGAACGTGTACACCTAACACCCTAACATGTACCCCGTGTCTAATCACCCCTAATCTGCCCCCTACACCGCCGTCACCTACATTATACTTATTAACCCCTAATCTGCCACCCCCGACACTGCCGCCACCTAAATAAAAGTTATTAACCCCTAAACCATCGCTCCTGGAGCCCACCGTCACCTACATTATATATTTATTAACCCCTAATCTGCCCCCCCTACACCGCTGCCACCAACATTATATTTATTAACCCCTAATCTGCCCCCCCTACACCGCCGCAACAATATTAAATGTATTAACCCCTAAACCTAAGTCTAACACTAACCCTAACACCTCCTAACTTAAAAATAATTTAAATAAATCTAAATAAATTATTCCTATTTAAAACTAAATACTTACCTATAAAATAAACCCTAAGATAGCTACAATATAACTAATAGTTACATTGTATCTAGCTTAGGGTTTATTTTTATTTTACAGGCAACTTTGTATTTATTTTAACTAGGTAGAAAAGTTACTAAATAGTTATTAGCTATTTAATAAATACCTATCTAAAAAATACAAAAGCCAATAGGATGAAGATAGAAGATGCCGTCTGGATGAAGACTTCTGCCCGTCAGGAGGACCTCTTCTGCCCGGCTTGGATTAAGACTTCTGCCCATCTGGAGGACCACTTTGCCCAGCTTCATTGAGGACTTCGGCCCGGTTGGGTGAAGATGTCTCAAGGTAGGGTGATCTTCAAGGGGTTAGTGTTAGGTTTATTTAAGGGGGAATTGAGTGGGTTTTAGAGTAGGGTTGAATGTGTGGGTGGTGGGTTTTAATGTTGGGGGGGTATTGTACTTTATTTCAGGTAAAATAGCTGAATACTTTGGGGCAATGCCCAGCAAAAGGCCCTTTTAAGGGCTATTTGTAATTTAGTGTAGGGTAGGGCTTTTTATTTTGGGGGGCTTTTTTATTTTGTTAGGGGGATTAGATTAGGTATAATTAGTTTAAAAATCTTGTAATTATTTTATTATTTTCTGTAATTTAGTGGGTGTTTTTTTGTACTTTAGATAATTTTATTTAATTTTACTTAATTGTAGTTAATTGTAGTTAATGTAGGTAATTAATTTAATTATATTATAGTGTTAGGTGTAATTGTAATTTAGGTTAGGTTTTATTTTACAGGTACTTTTGTATTTATTTTAACTAGGTATTTTTTAAATAGTTAATAACTATTTAATAACTATTGTAGCTAGTTAAAATAAATACAAAGTTGCCTGTAAAATAAAAATAAATCCTAAGATAGCTACAATGTAACTATTAGTTATATTGTAGCTATCTTAGGGTTTATTTTATAGGTAAGTATTTAGTTTTAAATAGGAATAATTTATTTAGATTTATTTAAATTATATTTAAGTTAGGGGATGTTAGGGTTAGGGTTAGACTTAGGTTTAGGGGTTAATACATTTAATATAGTGGCGGTGGTGTAGGGGGGCAGATTAGGGGTTAATAAATATAATGTAGTTGGCGGTGGTGTAGAGGGGCAGATTAGGGGTTAATAAATATAATGTAGATGGCAGTGGTGTAGGGGGGCAGATTAAGGGTTAATAAATATAATGCATGGGAGCGGTGGTTTAGGGGTTAAACACTTTATTTAGTTGCAAAGGGGTCCGGGAGCGGCAGGATAGGGGTTAATAACTTTATGTAGGTGATGGCCGTATAGGGGGCGAAAGATTAGGGGTTAATATGTATAATGTAGGTGGCGATGGGCTCCGGGAGCGGCGGTTTAGGGATTAAACACGTTATTTAGTTGCAGTGGGCTCCGGGAGCGGCGGTATAGGGGGTAAACAGTATAGTATAGTGTGGGTGTTTAGTGACAGGGTACCAAGAAAGCTGAAAAAAATCTGAAGAGCAGCAAGATCGATGACTTAGTTAACAAGAGTTCGCTGCTCATCGCACCGTACTTGGTGTGCAGCTTTTTGACAGCTTTTTTGGTAACTTTGGAGAACGTATTCAGGTCCTTGGCCACAATGTTAGGCAATCATAGGCAAGCGTATTGGTGCCGTTGAATGCAGGTAAGTCGACGCTTTGATAAATAGATGTCTTAGTATTTAAGAAGAAGATACTGTAGATCAGATGAGTATCACAACTAGAACCTTGAATAATCTCATATGCAAGTTGAAATAATATTCAGGTTTACAATGATGAGCATAATAAGGTGTGTGCAATTTGTCATTAACAAATTGTCTTGACGTATGTAAATCTTCCATTTTTATCTCATAATTAATTTTTTTTTTTAAACAGTACTGCGACACCTCTAGATTTTTTGTTTTCATAAGGTCTAACCCCCCTAACATAAGGTCTAATACCACTCTACCAACCTACCCTTGTTGCAATTTTGCATGTTCCTTTTTATCCAGATGTGTATCCTGAATAAATGCTACATCAGTATTTAGTCTTTTGAGTTGTCGCAGTATTGGTTTGCGTTTAATTAGTGAGTTTATTCTACCCATATTCCATGATGTTATTTTAATATTCATAATGTTCTTTTATACCAGATTAATGTAAAACATAAAGAAAGAGACAGAGAAAGAAAAAAAAAAGAAAAAAAAGAAGGGAAAGAAGAAAAAAAGGATAAAAAAATAAAATAAAAAACAAAGCACACAATACACCATTTACCTAGTGAGCTTAAACATATGTTGGTGAAATGCACATTTTCTAATTTTAAGTGCTCAGGATTGCAAACTTTTCTTATATTATCTAAACTAGCTTTCTTTCACCTAGATTACGAGTTTTTCATCAACAGGGGTGCGGTGCTAACGAGCAGTTTATGCTCACCGCTCACTTGCAAACAGCGCTGGTATTACGGGTTTTAACAAACCCGGAGTTAACCGCAAAAAAGTGAGCGAAGAGCAAAATTTAGCTCCACATCTCACCTCAATACCAGCGCTGCTTAGGTTAGCGGTGAGCAGGTAAAACGTGCTTGTGCACGATTTGCCCATAGGAATCAATGGGGGAGAGCCGACTGAAAAAAAAACCTAACACCTGCAAAAAAGCAGCGTTCAGCTCTTAACGCAGCCCCATTGATTCCTATGGGGAAATACATTTTATGTCTATACCTAACACCCTAACATGAATCTAAACACCCCTAATCTTACACTTATTAACCCCTAATCTGCTGCCCCCGACATCACCAACACCTGCATTGTATTATTAAACCCTAATCTGCCATTCCGGACACCGCCGCCACCTACATTATAGTTATGAAACTCTAATCTGCTGCCCCCAACATCGCTGAACCCTACATTATATTTATTAACCCCTAATCTGCCGCCCCCAATGTCGCCGCAACCTAACTACATTTATTAACCCCTAATCTGCTGCCCACAACGTACCCACCACTATAATAAAGTTATTAACCCTTAAACCTAAGTCTAACCCTAACACACCCTAACAAATATAATTACAATAAATCTAAATAAAATTACTACAATTACCTAAATTATTCCTATTTAAAACTAAATACTTACCTATAAAATAAACCCTAAGCTAGCTACAATATAACTAATAGCTACATTGTAGCTATTTTAGGATTTATTTTTATTTTACAGGCAACTTTGTATTTATTTTAACTAGGTACAATAGTTATTAAATAGTTATTAACTATTTAATAACTTCCTAGTTAAAATAAATACAAATTTACCTGTAAAATAAAACCTAACCTACGTTACAATTACACCTAACACTACACTATATTTAAATGGATTACCTAAATTAACTACAATTAATTACAATTAAATAAAATTATATAAAGTATGAAAAAACACAAACACTAAATTACAGATAATAAAATAATTACAAGATTTTTAAACTAATTACACCTAATCTTATCCCCCTAACGAAATAAAAAGCCCCCCTAAAATAAAAAAAGCCCTACCCTACACTAAATTACAAAAAGCCCTTAAAAGGGGCTTTTGCGGGGCATTGCCCCAAAGTAATCAGCTCTTTTACCTGTAAAATTTTTTACAAACAACCCCTCTAACATTAAAACCCACCACCCACACAACCAACCCTACTCTAAAACCCACCCAATCCCCCCTTAAAAAAAACCTAACACTAACCCCTTGAAGATCATACTACCGTGAGACGTCTTCACCCAACCGGGCAGAAGTTTTCATCCAAGCCGGGCAGAAGAGGTCCTCCAGACGGGCAGAAGTCTTCATCCAGACGGCATCTTCTATCTTTATCCATCCTGCACGGAGCGACTCCATCTTCAAGACATCCAACGTGGAGCATCCTCTTCATCCGGAGTCTTCTTCAACAATGACAGTTCCTTAAATGACATCAACCAAGATGGCGTCCCTTCAATTCCAATTGGTTGATAGAATTCTATCAGCCAATCGGAATTGAGGTAGGAAAAATCCTATTGGCTGATGCAATCAGCTAATAGGATTGAAATTCAATCCTATTGGCTGATCCAATCACCCAATATGATTGAGCTTGCATTCTATTGGCTGTTCTAACAGCCAATCGGTATTGAAGGGACGCCATCTTGGATGATGTCACGTAAAGGAACTGTCATTGTTGAAGAAGACTCCAGATGAAGAGGATGCTCCACGTCGGATGTCTTGAAGATGGACCCGCTCCGCGCCGGATGGATGAAGATAGAAGATGCCGTGTGGATGAAGACTTCTGCCCGTCTGGAGGACCTCTTCTGCCCGGCTTGGATGAAGACTTTTGCCTGTCTGGAGGACCACTTCTGCCCGGTTGGGTGAAGACATCTCATGGTAGGGTGATCTTCAAGGGGTTAGTGTTAGGTTTTTTAAGGGGGGATTGGGTGGGTTTTAGAATAGGGTTGGCTGTGTGGGTGGTGGGTTTTAATGTTGGGGGGGTATTTGTTTTTTTTTTTACAGGTAAAAGAGCTGATTACTTTGGGTCAATGCCCCGCAAAAGGTCCTTTTGAGGGCTATTTGTAATTTAGTGTAGGGCTTTTTTTATTTTGGGGGGCTTTTTTATTTTGATAGGGGGATTAGATTAGGTATAATTAGTTTAAAAATCTTGTAATTATTTCATTATTTTCTGTAATTTAGTGGGGGTTTTTTTTTCGTACTTTAGATAATTTTTTTTTTTATTTTTAGATAATTTTTACTGAGGTTGAAGATAGAAGGACAGTGCAGCATTGCCACATACGTGGCCAGCATGATATCACTGGTAACAATCAGCTAGGCTATTGTAATACAAAACATTGCAAAATATCCAAAATATAGTACTGCATGAACAGCAAAGTGTCATTAAGTCAACCTCGGTTTTCCGGACTATGAGCAAACAAATAGCAACTGCCTTGACACAAATAAGGTATATAACATAATTTAAAAAAAAAATATAACAGGTGCATATGGTATGGTAAAATATAACATATGATATCAAACTCCTTTAATTATAGATGGAATCCATAAAGAAGCATTAAAACTAGTACCTCAGTTGAAGTAACCTAAAGCCATGGTAAGATTATATGTTTAGGTAGTAGATAGTAGTGATCAGACCTGCTGATCTTGGTGGGCATATAGATTTATTGCTATGGTAGTATGTAGGAGTGAGAATTAAAGATGTAGTCAAAAACAATAATTAAGGTGCGGTATAAGCAAGATAGACCGCCTATTGAGTCCCTCCAAAGTAGAGGGCACATTATTATAAGGAGGGGGGGGGGGAGGGGGGGAGGTGGTATTTTAGGTGTTTAAGTAAGATACATCAGAAAGCAGCATATCACTAAAAGGGTATGGTAAGCCACTGTATCTTACTTTATAATAAACAGGTTAAGTAAGAGCAACGACAGACTGTTTCAACGTGGGCCTAGGATATGCCCAGCTCAATAGGGCGAGAGAGTTTAGAATGTTTCATATCGCAAGAGTTATGCAGCTTTAGTATGAAATATAAGGGCGAGAGGCCGTACACTAGGGTGTAGGCTTAGGACAGCCTGCATTAGAGAACAAGTCATCCTGGAGTAATTGAAATGTATATATAAGACAGGTATAAGCAGGTAGTAAGGTTACATCACTTCTGTATAGAAGTTCAAATATAATTAACATTGACATCTCCTGTATGTGTCATGGTTATACTATAGTTGTGAGCATAGTATTGGGAACATGTCCAGAACTTCAACAAAGGACAAAAAATAAGAACATAACTTAAATACATTGAATTAGATTATGAAGTAAAACTATGTCTGAAACTGTGCAATGGAGCTATATATTTGTAGAATAGAAGCATCCCGCTGCCCCGGCCGCTGGCAGCAAGGTGCCGTGTCCAGAAATCATATCTAAACTCCAAGTATATGTAATAAGTATGATAAACTGCAGACATGTAAGTATTATAAGATGAGATGCTTAAATTCTATCCATATAACAATTGGCATAAATGACCAATGAGGGGCCTGAAATGTAAAGTAATGACCATACACAAGCGAAACTTTGTACAGAGCCCAGGACTGAAGTCTGTCAGGATTGAACCCTGATATAATAATCACATACGTAGGGGTGGCATAGCTAACAAAAATGTGAGTCCAGAAGCCTTGAGATTGAGGATAGAGACTAACCTAACAGTATTTCCTCCAGGCACAATTGTAGCAACACTGCTTCTATGAGAATACTGAGAAGTTGAGTAAATTAGCCCATATGGTAATAATATATCTTAATAGCCCTGCTAATTGGACATGGGCCCTATATCCAACAGCAGGCTAATGTGTCAGAGTTAGTTACCCCTTTCCCACATATACAGAAGATAAGCAGCTGCCAGCGTCTCAACATATCAGTGAAGTTCAAGACTCACATGGTATAAGGATTTAACTATTTAACTAAACATTGTTAAGGTAAATTGATAATTGGTAACTAGGGCAACCTTGGTCCTAACACTCACACACCCCTGTAAGACATATATGAGGTATCAAGGCCAATCCCGCCATACCAAAGGTAGATTATTATACACTATGTTCTATTCTCTTGATCACTTATGAGCACAATAAAGGGAAGCAAAAAATACTCAGAGTAATGTTAGAACAGGCAACATGTGTGGAGATAGGAACATATATAATAAACAGTATGGCATGGTCAATTGGGTTATAACAGTAAAGTATACTAATTGAAGTCCAGAACATGCTAATAGCAAAAACCAGCAAAATACATTGACAAAGTTCTCTAAAAGTGTTTATGATCTCACTGATCAACTTGTAGCCTGTGTGCGGTGGAAAGCAGTGGGTTGGTATGTTACCAGGGAGAATATTTCAGCTGCAATGACCTAAAAAGCAGTCTGAAGGGTTACCGCTCACATCTTGGCCAGCATTGAAGATAGCTATGGGTAGCCCGACATGCATATACATTATGTAATCGGTGCCCACATAAATACAGATAATTCTCAGGCTATGTCAGAATCAGGGCTAGGTGCTGCAGAAGTCTCAAAGCGACCATTAAACATATCCCCCAGGGTCCCACTGCAGTTTCAGTGAGTGCCCAAATGCGGTATCTGCAATGGTAGCTGGGGCGCTGAACTGTGGGTAGTACACCTCGGACCAACAGCCCGAAGCAGCCCGAGTGCAAAGCATGGCCACCTCCCAGTGTCTTCACTGGATCAGGAGCGCCCGGCATCTGAGCCTGTACGGGACATAGCGGGTAAGTGAATGGGCCGCACCAAGTCAAGGCAGCCGTGATACCGCATTGCCATTTAAGTTGCAGTTCCCCGTCTGGCAAGACACTCAGGTATTCTTGGGGAACGGTTGCAGTGCAGTACTCTTGGGCCTCCTGAGCACAACAGGAATTAGGTATGCCGGTTAGCTCCATTACATCTGAAGTGATGCCGCAGACAGCGGTCAGAGATATCAGGGTGTGCTCCCAGAATAAGTTGCGGTGCATGGAGGGTGTTGTATAGATCTGTAAGAATGCTTTGGTGGTAATCGTGCATAAGTCGTTGTAGCTTTTGTTCCCATCTGTCCATGCTCTCCATGTTTGCAGTGCGAGGTAGGTCGATCAGCCTCACTAGACAGCCGGAGTCAATCATATCAGGGTAGCTGGAATCCTTTAGAGAGGATGTAGAGTTAGCTAGTTATCGCCAGGATTCAGCTTCTTGCTTTCCATAATGCAATAGTAGGGAAGCCTTCGCAGTATACTTGCAGGCCCAAGATACTGGATACCTCGGGATGAGGCAAATGAGCGAGCCGTGATTTTGTCCATTGCTCCACAACTTTATAGTGGCACCCCATATGTATAGTTCTGCCGGGGTGATAGGTATTGCTAGAAAAAATCGTAATTATATCACTTATAAAAGATCCAAACTGAAGAAAGTATGTAGGAGCTCTTGCTATGCACGTCCTATCACCCCGGCGGTTGGCTCTGGCCCCAGATATTTTTTTTAAATTGTAATTAATTGTATTTAGTTTAGGTAATTAATTTAATTATAGTGTAGTGTTAGGTGTAATTGTAACTTAGGTTAGGTTTTATTTTACAGGTAAATTTGTCTTTAATTAACTATGTAGTTATTAAATAGTTAATAACTATTTAATAACTATTCTACCTATTTAAAATAAATACAAAGTTGCCTGTAAAATAAAAATAAACCCTAAAATAGCTACAATGTAACTATTAGCTATATTTTAGCTAGCTTAGGGTTTATTTTATAGGTAAGTATTTAGTTTTAATAGGAATAATTTAGTGAATTGTAGTAATTTTATTTAGACTTATTTAAATTATATTTAAGTTAGGGGGGGTAGGGCTAGGGTTAGACTTAGGTTTAGGGGTTAATACATTTAATATAGTGGCAGCAACGTTGGGGGTGGCAGATTAGGGTTTAATAAATGTAGGTAGGTGTTGGCGATGTTAGGGCCAGCAGATTAGGGGTTAATAATATTTAAATAGTGTTTGCGATTCAGGAGTGGGGCAGTTTAGGGGTTAATATGTTTATTATAGTGGCGGAAATGTCCGGTTTTGCAGATTAGGGGTTAAAATTTTTATTTTAGTGTTTGCGATGTGGGGGGGGGCCTCGGTTTAGGGGTTAATAAGTAGTTTATGAGTGTTTAGTTTACTTTTTAGCACTTTAGTTAAGAGTTTTATGCTACGGCGTTGTAGTGTAAAACTCTTAACTACTGTCTTTAAAATGCGGTACTAGGCTTGACAGGAGAGGGTCTACCGCTCACTTTTTGGATGACTCGTAATGCCGGCACTATGCAAATCCCATTGAATAAAGAAGATACGTAATTGACGTAAGTGGATATGCGGTATTTCCGAGTCTGGCCAAAAAAGTGAGCGGTACACCTGTACCTGCAAGACTCGTAATACCAGCGGGCGTTAAAAAGCAGCTTTGGGACCCTTTTTAACCCTAATGCAAGACTCGTAATTTAGGCGTTTGTTTTTTCCTTAAATTGTTATATTCTTCTTGTTAAATTTATATGTCCCAGTGTCCAATTGAATTCTTAGTTTTGCTGGTTATATTTAACACTAATTTCCTCCCTTTGTTTCCTGCCAATATTGTGCACTCTTTATACCTTTTGTGGAATCATCTTTTCTGGCATCTTAAGGAGTTAAGGTATACTGTAGTTCTAGAAGCAAATTCCAAAAGCTCCATGTTTGATACTTTTTCTGACATGCCCTATATTCTCCTAATTCGATTTTCCAAATAATCAATTTTGTTATATAGTACTAGTCCTAAAGCCCTTGTACATGGCCATTTTTTGCAGTACAGAGGTCCCACCCTTTGCTCTCTCTCTCTCTGTCCCCCTCTCTTTTGTGCTCTCTCTCCACCCCTCTTTTTTGTGCTTTCTCCCCCCCCCTCTCTTTTGTGCTCTCTTCCCCACTCACTTTTGTGCTCTCTCCCCCCCTCACTTTTGTGCTCTTTCTCCCCCTCTCTTTTGTGCTCTTTCTCCCCCTCTCTTTTGTGCTCTTTCTCCCCCTCTCTTTTGTTCTCTTTTCCCCCCTCTCTTTTGTGTTTTTTCTGCCCCCTTTCTTGCGTGCTCTTTCTCCCCCCTCTCTTTTGTGCTTTTTCTATCCCCTTCTATTTGGGCTCTTTCTCCCCCCTATCTTTTGTGCTCTTTCTCCCCCGTCTCTGTTGTTTTTGTTCTCCCCCCTCTCATTTGTGCTCTTTCTCCCCACTCTCTTTTGTGCTCTCTTTACCCCCTCTCTTTTGTGCTCTTTATGCCCCTTCTCTTTTGTGCTCTTCCCCCCTCTATTTTGTGCTCTTTCTGCCCCCTCTCTTTTGTGCTCTTTCTGCCCCCTCTCTTTTGTGCTCTTTCTGCCCCCTCTCTTTTGTGCTCTTTCTCCCCCTCTCTTTTGCTCCCTCTCATCCCTCTCTTTTGCTCTGTCTCCAGCCTCTTTAGCACACTCTCTCTACAGACCACACACCCCCATGCCCCAGCCCCACCCACTCTGTCCGGCCCTGCCCACTCCCTCCGGACAGCAGATCAGGTTAGTTTGGATAAGGCCAGGTGTGCTCTACTGCGCATGACAGCTTTGGACAAACACACATGGACTTTTATATTATAGGATCCTCAATTGTTTAGTTTCCATGTGCTTGTGAACCATATTCTGTCTATCCTCTATCTCTGATCTACACCTCTCAGCAATTGTTAGCCTATCTATAAGTTGTTTAATCTATAGGGAGATTTTGTGCATATATTTTTGTAATTAATATATTTTTGGTAAAAAACATTACTTCTTCTTAACAAAATGTTCTAGTTATGTGTTAAGCAGCTATAGATAGATATTGATATAGATAGCTCAACCTGATAGTGAGTGGTACCCAAGGGTGAGCCAAAAGTACATGCTGCCTGGGTGCAGAAGTATTTCCTGCTGCACTCCACCCAATATATCCCAAGAGATAAAACACAAAACAAAATGTATTGTAATTACAGCTACAAATCATCTTATTATATAATACATATTGATCCACACTCTACCTTCCTCCAGTAATAGGTCATATATATATAAATATATATATATATATATATATATATATATATATATATATATATATATATATATATATATATATATATATATATTAAGCAGTAGAATTATTTCAGTACATACATATACCTACACACATACTCATATATACACACATTATTTTTATTATTATTATTTATTATTATTATTATTATTTATTTTTAAAGCGCCAACAGATTCTGCAGCGCTGTCCATGGGTACAAAGACAAAAGTACAATACAATACAATATAAAAGACATAAAGTTTAACAAACAAATCCCGGGGAAATTGAGGGCCCTGTTCCCATGGGAACTTACAATCTAGATGGGTAGGAGGACGAGAAACAGGAGGTGGGGACTGCAAAGGTGAGAATTATGTTAGTGTGGAGTTAGATGAGGGCAGCTATTAGGCAAGTGGAATTTATTTGTTACTGATTTGGACTAAAGATAAGTTATAAAACCATTTATTGGAAACACATAAAAATAAGCGACGTTTTGGGGGTTAACCACTTAGTCTTGCTGTATGTACATACAGCATGACTAAGGGGTAAATCCCAGAAATGTCGCTGATTTGGAGATAGGCTTCCCTGAACAAAAAGGTCTTTAGAGAGCATTTAAAGGAGAAAAGGTTAGGCGCACAAGAGAAGTCCTGTAGTCTAGCATGGGAGGAGATGATGGTAGAAGCTGAAAGGAGTAGGTCATTGTTGGATTTTAGAGGCCGGGCTGCAGTATATTTGTTGATGAGTGAAGACAGGTGGGGGGGCTGCATTGGTAAGGGCTTTGTAGGTCAGGGTGAGAATTTTGAATTTAATTCTGCTGTGAATAGGGAGCCAGTGAAGGGACTCGCAGAGATGTGCCGCAGATACGGAGCGTCGGGAGAGGTGGATTAGCCTAGCAGAGGCATTTAGGATGGATTGAAGAGGGGAGAGGTGGGAGAGAGGGAGGCCAGTTAGTAGGTTATTACAGTAGTCAAGTCGGGAAATTACCAGGGAGTGGATTAGTTGTTTAATAGTTTCAGCACTCAGAAATGGATGAATTCTGGAGATATTGCATAGGTGGTTGCGATAGGATGAAGAGAACAATTGGATGTGGGGTATGAAGGACAGATGTAGTAAAGTGTAACTCCTAGGCAGCTGACTTGGTGTGATGGGGAGATAGTGGTGTCACCAACAGTGATTTAAAAGTTAGAAATCGGGGTAGAATTAGAGGGAGGATTAGAAGGAGCTCAGTCTTGGACATGTTGATTTTAGGTTGTGAGAGGCCATCCAAGAAGAAATGCCAAATAATCAGACACTGATGTGAGAAAAGACAGAAGGAGAAAGTGCAGGGGTTGATGGGTAGATCTGAGTATCATCAGCATAGATGTGATAGTTAAAGCCATAGCTAATGATAAGTTTACCCAGTGAGGAAGTATAAATAGAGAAGAGTAGAGGACCCGGAACAGAGCCTTGAGGTACTCCAACAGACAGTGGCAATGGATAGGAGGAGTCGCCAGCAAAGGAGACAGAAAAGGACCTATTAGAGAGATAAGAGTAAATCCAGGAGAGGGCAGTGTCAGAGAGCCCAAGTGAGCTGAGAGTCCGTAGGAGAAGGGGATGGTTAACAGTGTCAAAAGCAGCAGACAGGTCAAGTAAGATAAGCATTGAGTAGTGGCTGTTGTTTTTATCAGAAAGAAGATTGTTAGTAACCTTGGGGAGGGCAGTCTCAGTTGAGTGTTGGGGATGGAAGCCAGATTGCAAGGGGTCAAGAAATGAGTTGGAGGACAAGAAGTGGGTTAGGCAATTGAAAACTAGTTTTTTCAGGACTTTTGAAGCTAGCAGAAGCAGTGATATTGGGTGGTAGTTTGCAGGAGAATTGGGGTAGAGGGATGTTTTTTGAGGATGGGGTGACCTTTGCATGTTTGAAGGAAGATGGGAATGAACCGGTAGTAAGGGAGAGGTTGAATATGTATGAGTAAGATCTGGAGTGAGGGTAGAAGACAGAGAAGGTATTAGATGTGAAGGAATAGGGTCAAGTGGGCAGTTAGTGAGGTGTTAGGAAGACAATAGGGAACTCACTTCATTCTCAGTGGTTGTGGGAAGGTGCTGAGAGTGATGGAGGGGGTGGCCAGGGCAGAGATGGAAGGTTGCAATCTTGTGTTGGGATATTACTTTGAATAGTTAGTGTTTTGTTGAAAAAGTAGTCTGTCAGGTCTTGAGCACTAAAGGCAGATGAAGGGGGTGGTGCAGGGGGATAGACGAGAGAGTTGAAAATGGAGAAGACACATTTAGGGTTTGAGGAGTGAGTAGATATAAGAGAAGAGAAATAGAAGTTTGCTTGGCTAAGTGAAGGACAGAGGAATAAGAATAAAGAATGAACTTATAGTGGAGGAAATCTGGTTCAGAGCAGGATTTCCTGCAGGCACATTCAGCAGCACGGGAGCATTTTTGCAGGTAGCATGTTTGCTTAGATTGCCAGGGTTGGAGCTGATGACGTGGGGTTTTGCATATTTGGGGAGGAGCAAAAGTGTCAAGTGCAGAGGAGAGAGTAGTGTTATAGTGGGTTGTAGCAAGGTCAGGGCAGGATATTGTGGAATTGTGGGAGAGTCGTTTTTTAATAAGTTTGGAAAGTTGGAGAGGATCCACAGTGTGCAGATTTCTACAGGTGTGGGGGCGATGTGGAGAAGTAGGTTTAGCTTGTATATTAAGATTAAAGGTGAGCAGATGGTGGTCTGAGATGGGAAATGGATGACAGGTGACATCAGAGAGAGAGCAGAGGTAGGAGAATGCCAGATCAATAGAATGTCCGTCGTGGTGAGTAGGGAATAGGGTGTATTGTGAGAGACCAAAGGAGTTTGTGAGTGAGAGAAGCTTAGATGTAGCAGGGGCAGATGGGTTATCAATGGGGATGTTGAAGTCCCCAAGGATTAAAGCAGGTGTATTTGTAGATAGAAAGTGAGAAAGCCAGGCACCAAAGTTATCAAGGAATTGGGAGGTTGGTCCAGGGGTGGCAATAGATAACTGCCACCCTGAGGGAGAGGGAGCAGAACAGGCAGATGCAGTGAACTTCAAAAGTGGAAAAGGAGAGAGATGGATGAGGATGCAGGTGCTGATAGGATCAGGAGGGGCAAAGTGAGATACCAACACTGCCACTGTGTTTCTCACCTGGCCTAGGTGTGTGGCTAAAGTGGAGACCACCTTGCATGAGAGCAGCAGTGGAAGCAGTGTCAGAAGATGATAACCAGGTTTCATTAATTGCTAAAAGATTGAAAGTGTTAGAAACAAACAGGTCATGAAAAGTTGTAAGTTTGTTACAAACAGAGGCATCTATTTATCAAAGCGTCAACTTACCTGCATTCAACGGCACCAATACGCTCGCCTAAGATTGCCTAACATCGCTGCCGCAGACCTGAATACGCTCTCCAAAATTATCAAAAAAAGCTGCCAAAAAGCTGTGCACCAAGTACGGGGCAATAAGCAGCGGATTGTTGTTAACTAACATTCATCGATCTCGCTGCTCTTCGGCTTTTTTACAGCTTTTTGGTTACCCTGTCACTAAACACCCACACTATACTATACTGTGTACCCCCTATACTGCCTCTCCCGTAGCCCACTGCAACTGTAATAAATATATTAACCCCAAAATTGCCGCTCCCGGACCCCGCCGCAACTCTAATAAATGTATTAACCCCTAAACCGCCGCTCCCGGACCCTGCCGCAACTACATACAATTATTAACCCCTAAACCGCCACTCCCTGACCTCGCCGCAACTAAATACAATTATTAACCCCACTCCTGGAGCCCACCTACATTATACTTATTAACCCCAAATATGCCATCCCCTACACCACCGCCACCTACATTATATTTATTAAACCCTAATCTGCCCCCCTACACTGCCGCCACCTACCTACATTTATTAACCCCTAATCTGCCGCCCCAACATCGCCGCCACTATATTAAATTTATTAACCCCTAAACCTAAGTCTAACCTTAACCCTAACACCCCCTAACTTAAATATAATTTAAATAAATCTAAATAAATATTACTATCATTAAATAAATTATTCCTATTTAAACTAAATACTTACCTATAAAATAAACCCTAAGCTAGCTACAATATAACTAATAGTTACATTGTATCTATCTTAGGGTTTATATTTATTTTACAGGCAACTTTGTATTTATTTTAACTAGGTACAATAGTTATTAAATAGTTATTAACTATTTAATAACTTCCTAGTTAAAATCAATACAAATATACCTGTAAAATAAAACCTAACCTAAATTACAATTACACCTAACACTACACTATAATTAAATAAATTCCCTAAACTAAATACAATTAAATACAATTAAAAAAAATATCTAAAGTACAAAGAAAAACAAACACTAAATTACAGAAAATAATAAAATAATTACAAGATTTTTAAACTAATTACACCTAATCTAAGCCCCCTAACAAAATAAAAAAGGAGAGCAGATTAGGGGGGGGGCAGATTAAGGGTAAATAAATATAATGTAGGTGGCAGCGGTGTAGGGGGGCAGATTAGGGGTTAATAAATATAATGTAGGTGGCGGCAGAGTAGGGGGCGGAAGATTAGGGGTTAATAAGCAATAATGTAGGTGGAGGTGGGCTCCGGGAGCGGCAGATTAGGGGTTAATAAATTTGTTTAGTTGCGGCAGGGTCCGGGCGCGGCGGGATAGGGGTTAGTAACTTTTATTTAGGTGGCAGCGGTGTAGGAACAGCAGATTAGGGGTTAATAAGTATAATGTAGGTGGTGGCGGTGTAGGGGGGGCAGATTAGGGGTGTTTAGACTCAGGGTACATGTTAGGGTGTTAGGTGTACACATTCCCATAGAAATCAATGGGATATCGGGCAGCAGCGAACATAAGCTTTCGCTGCATTCCGACTCCCATTGATTCCTATGGGATCTGCCGCCTCTAGGGCGGCTGATTGGAAACCAGGTACGCTGGGCCGGATAGTGGCGAGCGTACCTGGTAGGTATTTGATAACTTACAAAAGTAGTCAGATTGTGCCGAACTTGCGTTCGGAACATCTGTAGTGACGTAAGCATCGATCTGTGTCAGACTGAGACCGGCGGATCATATGGTACGTCACAAAATTCTACTTTTGCGATCTCTCAGAAAGCCTCTCGATCGTGAAGATCGTAATAAGTTACGGACGGAATGCCTTAGACCTTCCCTCCCTTGTAGGGAATCCGTAACACCTGAGTTTGATGCTAAACTCACTACCTTTCTAACTAGAAGGGGAAGGGATCCAAGAAAGTGTTTAGACAAGGCTCTCAGAGGAGTTCAGGATAAACTCCTGGACACTTCGGGTCCTTTGGCCCAGATTTTACATCTTTCTGATGAAGCCCTTTTGTCTAGCTCTCCTTTGGATCCTTTTGCCATCCGAGAATGGGCTTTTCGAGCTTTTTGCTTCCTTGGCAACGCCAACGTAGCCATTTCTACTGAACGCAGAAGATCTGCCCTTTTGAGAATTAATCCTAGATTGGCTGTTCTCGCTGTCAAGGAAGCAGACTCTTCAGCCAAGGGTCTTCTCTTTGGAGAAACCTTTTTGGATATCATGAGGCATTATGATTCCCCCTTTACCTCTATTGATAGGATTCAAGTCTCCCTTAGAAGAGTTTTCAATCCCTCCAGTTGGGTTTTTGGCAGGGCCAGCAGATTCCAGCAGATTCAGGGGTCGTCTGCCCGGCCGTCAACAGTTCATTGTTCAGCAATGCCAAGCAGTCACTTTCCAACAGTACCCCTCCTATTCTCAGAGAACTCTCTTCCCACCAAGAGCTCGAGCAGTCAGGACCAGATCAGCCCTTCCTAGACCCACCTTACCTCCAGGCCCTCCCGCTACCCAGAGTGAGTACTCCTCCTTTGTTCCTGACTTCTTTCCCCATATCTCCCTTTGTAGGCAGACTGTCCCTTTTTTCCCATACGTGGGATCTAATTTCTCAGGATCCTTGGATTGCTCAAATGGTGAGAGGCTTCAAGCTGGAATTCATATGCCCTCCCTTCCAGAGTGGTCACCCAAAACCCCTGAATCTTTCAAAATCAAATATAGACCTTATTGGTTCAGAAGTTCAATCTCTCCGTCTCAAAGGCGCTATAGAGGAGGTTTCAAACCCAGAGGAGGGGTTTCTAAGCAACCTCTTCCTAGTAAAGAAAAAGACAGGTGGTTTCCATCCTGTCATCAACCTTTGGGACTTAAATTTTTCGTGGTATACCGCCATTTCAAGATGGAGGGTATCCACATGCTCAGGGACCTACTCCATCTTGGGGACTGGTTCATCTGCCTAGACTTGACAGATGCCTACCTTACGGTCCCAGTGTTCCCAGACCATCGGAAATTCCTCAGGTTCCTCTGGGATGACAGGATATGGCAATTTACTTGCCTGCCTTTCGGCCTCAGTTCAGCTCCTTGGTGTTTCACCAAACTTCTGAAGCCCGTCATTGCAGTCCTCAGAGGCAAAGGTATTCATCTTATCATTTACCTGGACGACATTCTCCTCATGGCAGAGGATCGTTCGTCCCTTCTTTGTCACTTACACACAACCTCCTCTTCTTCAAGGGCTAGGATTTGTTATCAATTCGGAGAAGTCGGCTTTAATCCCCTCTCAGCAAGTAGAATTTCTAGGTTTTCTCATTGACTCCACCTCAGGTATGCTCCTTCTACCTCAGGAGAAGATCGACAAGATCAAATTAGAAATTTGAGAGGTGCTGGCGTCCCCCATGGTATCTATCCGCCAGCTTTCCAGAATCATCGGGCTCCTCGCCTCCTCCATTCAGGCAATTTTTACTGTCCCTCCGCATTACCGAGCAATGCAGAGGCTGAAGATTCAATCTTTCAGAGAATGCCGTTCATATCATCAGATGATTTGTTTGAATGAGGAGGTCCATGCAGAGATGTCCTGGTGGCTCCTTCACATGGAATCCTGGAATGGCAAGGCTATCTTTGGATCCTCGCCAGAATTTGTACTCTCCTCAGATGCCAGCCTTTTGGGTTGGGGGCGTCTTTTGAAACCGCTGCGATGGGGGGATCTTGGTCCCCTCTGAAACAGTCGTTACACATCAATTGTCTAGAGCTTTTGGCGGGCTCTTTTGCCATTCGCTCTTTCTCTAAACAATTTATGAATTGCTGCATCCTCCTCCGTATGGACAACATATCTGTGGTCCAATACATCAATCGCTTAGTAGGTACAAAATCCAAGATGCTATCAGATCTTGCCTCAGAATTGTTCAGGTTCTGTGCCTCCCGCAACATTTCCCTCCAGGCTCAGTATATTCCTGGAGTTTCCAATATTGTCGCAGACTGGTTTTCTCATTTTTGGAGTGACTCCAGCCATTGGCGGCTTCTTTGCCCCGTTTTTCTGAAAATTCAGAGAATATTTGGTCCCTTTTCTGTGGACCTTTTCGCTTCCAGGATCAATCATCAGTTGCCTCATTATTTCAGCTGGCTTCCAGATCCGGGGAGCGAGGCCTCGGATGCTTTTCTGCACAGCTGGCCTCAATCCGGAGCTTATGCTTTCCCTCCCTTCTTGCTCATCACGAGAACCCTCTGGACGGTCAGGAGATTCAAATGTTCCCTGACAATAATTACCCCCTTTTGGCCAATGCAGCCCTGGTTCCCACTTCTTCTGGAGATGGCTGTTTCTCCGCCTCTTCTTCTGCCCAATCAGCTCGACATTCTTTCAGACCCACAAGGAGAACCTCATCCCCTGATTCTCCAGGATCGCCTTTCTCTGCTAGCTTAGCAGATTTCAGGGGATCCTGGTCTTCCGAAGGCCTTTCAAGAGACGCTCAACTTCTCCTTCGGGAATCTTGGGCCCCTGGCACCAGGAAATGTTACGCTTCTGCCTGGGTGTCATGGGTTCGTTGGTGTTCTCACAGGCAGGTTGATCCCTTTTCAGCCCCTGTAGTTTTTATTGTAAATTTTCTTTCTGAACTTTTTTCCCTTGGGAAAGCCTACCGCTCCATTAATGTCGTCCGCTCTGCAATTTCAGGGGGTCATTTTCCGGTTTATGGTAATCGTTTGGAAAACATCCCCTAGTTTGCCGGATTTTAAAAGCCATTTGATTGAAGGTTCCCCCTCCTGCTCGATACTCTCACCTTTGGGATGTTTCCATCATGCTGTCCTTTCTTAGGAATTGGCCTCCCAATGCAGAACTTTCCCTTAAACAGTTGTCGGCCAAATTGGCTATGTTACTCTGCTTGGATTTCTTCCGCAGGATTTCAGATATCTATGCGCTGGACGTAGAAGGCATTTCCTTTTACCCCTGAGGGCGTTACCTTTTCCATCTCGAAACAAACTAAATCCATGTCATCTTCCATCTTCTACCCATATTTCCCTGATAATCCTCAACTCTGTGTGGCTCTCTGTTTGAAATCTTATCTTTCTAGGATGATTTCTTCCCGCCCTTCTTCTGGGGGTCAATTATTAATCTCCTTTGTTCCCCCCTTTCGCCCCGTCTCTTCCCCCACTTTAGCCAGATGGGTGCATTGGTCCTCCGCAGGCATTGATCTTTTGTTTGGAGCTCATTCCGTTCGGGGTGCAGCTGCATCCAAAGCTCTCTTAGCGGACAGTAATCTTCAAGATATCCTTAAGGCCGCAGATTGGTCTTCTTCAACCAACTTTTCTCGTTTCTATTTTAAACCCATTCTTCACGCTTCATTACTTTTATTGCGTTAAAATTGCAAAATATGAAGCCTCCTGTCTTGACATAAAATTCCGATTATTATAACCTTGGTGACTAAATAATCTTGATTTTATTAAAGACAGGAGGCGAATATTTTCCCACCTCTTTTCTTCTTGCCTCTCCCGGTGTAGGATTAAAAAAAAAAAAAAAATTCTCGAATAAAGATGTTGAAATGCTATGTATGTTCGTGGTTATGTTTTATTCTATACTTCTGTACCTAAGAGAACAATTATTATTGTCATTTTTATTTCTTTTTACAGTTTAATTCTGTGGACGAGATTTTTTCTTGCATCTGTCAAGGCTCGGCTAGGATCTTCCACAAAGCTTCAAATTCCTTTCTTCACAGGATGTTGTTGATGTTCATTCTTCTGTAGTCTTTCAAGAGATTCACCAAAGAAAAGAGGAAGGACTTAGATTGTTCTGGACTCTTTATTGCTATACTGTATCCTGATTGGTTATACACTGTTGTTATGTTATTATTTTCTTCCTGTCAGTTTTTCGTTGCTGCTGTTTTGGTTTCAGTAAAGAATTATGCAAAATATTCGCCTCCTATCTTTAATAAAATCAAGATTATTTAGTCACCAAGGTTATAATAATCTGAATTAACCCACCCCAGGAAGGAGGATTCTAAATATATGAGTTTACAATAAAAAATATCTCTCTTTTAGCTATTAAAGGCACATTTGCACTTCCAGACCAGTAGGATATATTGGAATGTTTATATTTGTCTCCCTCTTTTCTGATTTTTACCTCTTTCCTTCTCTGAAGCTCCCCCTTTGACTTTCTTTAAAAAGGCAGTTTTAATAATATTTCCTTTGATTTCAAGCAAAAGAGAGGTGAGTTGAAGCAAACAGCCCAGATGCAATAACATAAGTCTTGCAAATGTGTCCAGCAGTAGGTCAAATGAAATCAGCCTGTAGCAGTTCTTAATTGTGCATAAAAAAAAAAATTCTACCAAACACAGTATACTTTTTTTTTCTTTCTCACCAATGGAAGGCTTCTTTAACACTGATGATCTCTTAGCTGAGGATATATGCTGGCCGTTCCAGGTACATTTATTTTTCTGCATTCCTCTTTGTGTCTCAGGTCACCTCACACCAGGGAACTAGTGCAAGTGCCCTCACCAAAATCCCGGTAGTATAGATGGCAGGGGACTGAATACAAATGTCCTTAAATTCTCCTTAGAGCTGAATTCCTTGGCTCCTTTAGTTGGCGCAACATTTACAGAGCTTTGGCCTCTCTCCTCTGGTGTGCTCAGCTCTTTCGCCTTCCAGCGTACTCTCTGCCAAGTCACGCCTCTCCACCGTCACTACCACCTAAACTAAGTAGTTAGTTTAAATGCCATGCTAAAATACCCATAATAATAATAATAATATAAATAAATCATTTTAATAAAAATGTTTAGTAAAATAATATATAATGTACTACTGTTAAATAATGTTAATAAGCTAAATGATTATAGATTTATTATAGATTTCTTTCATGTTTCAGACATAGAATACCACTTTAAACAACTTTCTAATTTACTTCTGTTATCAAATTTGCTTCCCTCTCTTGTTATTCTTAATTGAAGAGACATCTAGATAGGCAGACTCCAAATGTCTTGAGCTCTACACAACAGGAAATAGTGCTGCCATCTAGTGCTCTTGCTAATGTATAACATTGTTGCAAAACTGCTGCTATATAGTGCTACTAACATGTGCACACTCCTTAAATTACCTTCCTGCTTTTCAACAAAAGATAAGAAAAGAAAGAAAATTTGACAATAGAAATAAATTGGAAAGTTGCTTAACATATGTTATAACCTAATAATTAAATATTTTTTGGGGGGTTTACGTACCTTTAAGTATGTATCATTCTTTTAGATGAAAAATCTATGTATCTATTTATTTATTCACCTATCATTATCTATCTAATTTATTTATCGAATCTGTCTATCAAATCTATCTATCAATCTATCTGTTGATTGATTGATCTATCTGTCTATCATCTGTCTACATTCTATTTTAGTTCCCTGTTTTTAACAATTTATATTAATTGCATTTTATGGTTTCATTGTGAAAAAATGTAACTATTAATTTACTTAAAGTGAAGGTAAACTTTACAAGGTTCGATTATTGCAAATGTAAATACATATAAAATTAAGGGTACTTTAAGTCATCAGTTTAGTTATTTTTATATATTTACCGAGTTATCAGCTTTTTTCTCCCGAATTCTAATCGTTAGACAAACAGCCCGTTTTTTTTTGTTTTTTTTTTGGTAGTCCGGTCACGTTCTTCATTTAGCCAATAGTATGTCTGGCCGTTAGGCGGCCGTCATTTGACGTCATAACATTGATTGACGCTCTGCGCATGCGTCGGCTTTACTTCCTCCCCCATCCAAGCCGGACTCGCTCCAGATTTCTGTCACGCAGGCGCAAATTGCATGTAAGGCGCGGTGTGCGCATGCGCAAGTTGTCCGTCCATCGGGAACGCGCTTTTGAGTGAAAAACCCAGAAATACACGGAGGGAGGAGCGACCGGCCGAGAACGTAAATACAAACAGTTTGTTATACAATCATATATATGCTAATATTTTTAAAAAAGTTAGCGATCTTACTATATACTAGATGGTTAATATAATAAAGCTTACAAAAACGCAAAACTTTACCTTCACTTTAACTTGTTTTTGTTAAATATGAACCATAACATTTTTTGAAAGGCTTTGGTGATAAAGCTTAGCTGCTGCTAAGGTTGACCTCAGGTAAGCTGCAGTTACTTGATTTATAATGATCTGATGATCCCTAAGACCTTGCTCTATATATCTGTCCTACAAATTGATATCTCATACATATAAATGCATTGTTTTACTTTATTAAATATCATTTAAAGTCAATTAACTGGTGATGAGTGATGCTAACGCTAAGGGAGGCAACATAATCTAATGCAATGCTTTTGAAACAAAAAATGTAATATGTTTTTTAATCTATTATCATCAGTCACTGTCAGACAATAAAGTTTCTATATACTATTTGTTTTAGTTTCTTAGCCTCCTATATTTATTAAGAAATATAATTATTTCTTTTATTTCTACTAGTAAAGAAAATGTTGTCTAAAAGATTGTTTATAAGAATATCTATCTGTCTGTCTAAAAAAAATGTAAATATTTCAAGACACCAATTTATAATATTATATAAAAGTGTTTGTAACCATACCCCTAAATATTAATTGATGAAGTAAAAAGAGCACTACTAGGTATAGTCATTTGTCTGCATTTAATTTCATTTTACATTGTTGTAATACAATGGAAAAAGTAAATATATAAATATTTTTGCAAGTGCCAAAAGTTCTGCAGTCACCCAAACCTCCTAAACACTTAGGGCTAGATTACAAGTGGAACGCAAAATTTTCACCCCCCAAATGGCCAAATTTGCCCTTTTAAGGGCACGCGATCTCTGGTTAATTTTCTTAATGTGCCCCAAATAACCTCAAACTAGAGAGCATTATCATTTTTTATTAAAAAAAAAATAGCTTTTTTTTTTAACCCCTTAATAACCACAGCACTTTTCCATTTTCTGTCCGTTTGGGACCAAGGCTATTTTTACATTTTTGCGTTTTGTGTTTAGCTGTAATTTTCCTCTTGCTCATTTACTGTACCCACACATATTATATACCGTTTTTCTCGCCATTAAATGGACTTTCCAAAGATACCATTATTTTCATCATGTCTTATAATTTATTATAAAAAATTATAAAATATGAGAAAAAAATGGAAAAAACACACTTTTTCTAACTTTGACCCCCAAAATCTGTTACACATCTACAACCACCAAAAAACACCCATGCTAAATATTTTCTAAATTTTGTCCTGAGTTTAGAAATACCCAATGTTTACATCTTCTTTGCTTTTTTTGCAAGTTATAAGGCCATAAATACAAGTAGCACTTTGCTATTTCCAAACCATTTTATTCAAGATTAGCGCTAGTTACATTGGGACACTGATATCTTTCAGGAATCCCTGAATATCCCTTGACATGTATATATTTTTTTTAGAAGACATCCCAAAGTATTGATCTAGGCCAATTTTGGTATATTTCATGCCACCATTTCACCGCCAAATGCGATCAAATACAAAAAATTGTTCACTTTTTCACAAACTTTGGGTTTCTCACTGAAATTATTTACAAACAGCTTGTGCAATTATGGCATAAATGGTTGTAAATTTTTCTCTGGGATCCCCTTTGTTCAGAAATAGCAGACATATATGGCTTTGGCATTGCTTTTTGGTAATTAGAAGGCCGCTAAATGCCGCTGCGCACCACACGTGTATTATGCCCAGCAGTGCAGGGGTTAATTAGGGAGCTTGTAGGGAGCTTGTAGGGTTAATTTTAGCTTTAGTCTAGTGTAGCAGACAACCCAAAGTATTGATCTAGGCCCATTTTGGTATATTGCATGCCACCATTTCACCGCCAAATGCGATCAAATAAAAAAAAAAGTTCCCTTTTTCACAAACTTTTTGTTTCTCACTGAAATTATTTACAAACAGCTTGTGCAATTATGGCATAAATGGTTGTAAATTTTTCTCTGTGATCCCCTTTGTTCAGAAATAGCAGACACATATGGCTTTGGCGTTGCTTTTTGGTACTTAGGCCGCTAAATGCGCATCACACGTATTATGGCTAGCAGTGAAGGGGTTATTTAGGTAGCTTGTAGGGAGCTTACAGGGTTAATTTTAGCTTTAGTGTAGAGCTTAGCCTCCCACCTGAAACATCAGACCCCCTGATCCCTCCCAAACAGCTCTCTTCCCTCCCCCACCCCACAATTGTCCCTGCCATCTTAAGTACTGGCAGAAACTCTGCCAGTACTAAAATAAAAGCTATATTTGGTTGGGTTTCTTTTTAAAGAAAAGGCATATTTACATATGCTGCTCTGTAGGACCCCCATTTAGCCCCCAACCTGACTGATCCCCCACCAAACAGCTCTCTAACTCTCCCCCTCTGTCTTCATGGCCGCCATCTTGGGTACTGGCAGCTGTCTGCCAGTACCCAGTTTAGAATAAAATTGCTGATATTTTTAAATTTTTCCCCTTTTCTGTAGTGTAGCTCCCTGCCCCACCAAAGACCAACCCCCCACCCCCTCCTAGATACCTTCGATTTATATTTTTTTAAAATTAAAATACCCCTTTCTCAAACTTTTCACAGTTATATTTTCTGTAGTGTAGCGTTCCCACCCGCTCCCGCCCCGTGCACGCGCGCGCGCCCGTGCGCGCCCCCATCGGCCCTGCCCCTGATCCCGCCCCCCTCTACATTACCCGGCCCATCGATGGCCGCCCACCCGCCTCCCAAGTCGGCTCCCACCCACCAACGATACCGGCCATCGATGTCCGCTGCAGAGAGGGCCACAGAGTGGCTCTCTCTGCATCGGATGGACATCTAGAGTTATTGCAGGAAGCCTCCATATCGAGGCATCACTGCAATAACCGGAAAGCAGCTGGAAGCGAGCAGGATCGCTTCCAGCTGCTTTCCACACCGAGGACGTGCAGGGTACGTCCTCAGGCGTTAACTGCCTTTTTTTTGAGGACGTACCCTGCACGTCCTCGGTCGTTAAGAGGTTAATAAAAAATAACTGCACTAGGCAGTTTTGGGGTTTTAAAGATGGAGTGGGATGTTAGAAAACAAAATGGGACTGAAAAGTACCTTTACAGTGCTGTCTATGGGGAACTGTGTGTTTTCATAGAGCGCAATATAAATATATATATATATATATATACACATACTAATACATAAATATATATGTATATACACATACTAATACATAAATATATATGTATATACACATACTAATACATAAATATATATGTATATACACATACTAACACATAAATATATATGTATATACACATACTAACACATAAATATATATGTATATACACATACTAACACATAAATATATATGTATATACACACACTAATACATAAATATATATGTATATACACATACTAACACATAAATATATATGTATATACACATACTAACACATAAATATATATGTATATACACATACTAATACATAAATATATATGCATATACACATACTAACACATAAATAGATATGTATATACACATACTAACACATAAATATATATGTATATACACATACTAACACATAAATATATATGTATATACACATACTAATACATAAATATATATGTATATACACATACTAACACATAAATATATATGTATATACACATACTAACACTTAAATATATATGTATATACAAATACTAACACATAAATATATATGTATATACACTTAGACCTAGATTTGGAGTTTGGCGTTAGCCGTGAAAACCAGCGTTAGAGGCTCCTAACGCTGGTTTTAGGCTACCGCCGGTATTTGGAGTCACTCAAAATAGGGTCTAACGCTCACTTTTCAGCCGCGACTTTTCCATACCGCAGATCCCCTTGCGTCAATTGCGTATCCTATCTTTTGAATGGGATTTTTCTAACTCCGGTATTTAGAGTCGTTTCTGAAGTGAGGGTTAGACATCTAACGACAAAACTCCAGCCGCAGGAAAAAAGTCAGTAGTTAAGAGCTTTCTGGGCTAACGCCGGTTTCTAAAGCTCTTAACTACTGTACTCTAAAGTACACTAACACCCATAAACTGATCGGAACAGCCAATAGAATGCAAGCTCAATCTGATTGGCTGATTGGATCAGCCAATCGGATTGAACTTGATTCTGATTGGCTGATTCCATCAGCCAATCAGAATATTCCTACCTTAATTCCGATTGGCTGATAGAATCCTATCAGCCAATCGGAATTCGAGGGACGCCATCTTGGATGACGTCCCTTAAAGGAACCGTCATTCTTCAGTTGGACGTCGCCGGAAGAAGATGGGTCCGCGGTGGAGGTCTTCAGGATGGAGCCGGTCGTCATCGGATGAAGATAGAAGATGCCGCTTGGATCAAGATGGTTGCCGGTCCGGATCGCCTCTTCTTCCAGGATAGGATGAAGACTTTGGAGCCTCTTCTGGACCTCTTCAGCCACCGGATGATGGATCGCCAACCCCCGCTTGGGTTGGATGAAGATTTTGGAGCCAGGACGGATCGGTGATACCTGGTGAGGTGAAGACAAGGTAGGATGATCTTCAGGGGCTTAGTGTTAGGTTTATTTAAAGGGGGTTTGGGTTAGATTAGGGGTATGTGGGTGGTGGGTTGTAATGTTGGGGGGGTATTGTATGTTTTTTTTTACAGGCAAAAGAGCTGAACTTCTTGGGGCATGCCCCGCAAAGGGCCCTGTTCAGGGCTGGTAAGGTAAAAGAGCTTTTAACTTTAGTAATTTAGAATAGGGTAGGGCATTTTTTATTTTGGGGGGCTTTGTAGTTTTATTAGGGGGCTTAGAGTAGGTGTAATTAGTTTAAAATTGTTGTAATATTTTTCTTATGTTTGTAGATATTTTTTTATTTTTTGTAACTTAGTTCTTTTTTATTTTTTGTACTTTAGTTAGTTTATTTCATTATAGTTATTTGTAGATATTGTATTTAATTAATGTATTGATAGTGTAGTGTTAGGTGTAATTGTCGGTAATTGTAGGTATTTTATTTAATTAATTTAATGATAGTATAGTGTTAGGTTTAATTGTAGCTTAGGTTAGGATTTATTTTACAGGTAATTTTGTAATTATTTTAACTAGGTAACTATTAAATAGTTCTTAACTATTTAATAGCTATTGTACCTGGTTAAAATAATTACAAAGTTGCCTGTAAAATAAATATTAATCCAAAAATAGCTACAATGTAATTATAATTTATATTGTAGCTATATTAGGGTTTATTTTACAGGTAAGTATTTAGCTTTAAATAGGAATAATTTATTTAATAAGAGTTAATTAATTTTGTTAGATTAAAATTATATTTAATTTAGGGGGGTGTTAGTGTTAGGGTTAGACTTAGCTTTAGGGGTTAATCCATTTATTAGAATAGCGGTGAGCTCCGTTCGGCAGATTAGGGGTTAATAATTGAAGTTAGGTGTCGGCGATGTTAGGGAGGGCAGATTAGGGGTTAATACTATTTATTATAGGGTTAGTGAGGTGGATTAGGGGTTAATAACTTTATTATAATAGCGGTGCGGTCCTCTCGACAGATTAGGGGTTAATAAGTGTAGGCAGGTGGAGGCGACGTTGAGGGGGGCAGATTAGGGGTTAACAAATATAATATAGGGGTCGGCGGTGTTAGGGGCAGCAGATTAGGGGTACATAGGGATAATGTAAGTAGCGGCGGTTTACGGAGCGGCAGATTAGGGGTTAAAAATAAAATGCAGGTGTCAGCGATAGCGGGGGCGGCAGATTAGGGGTTAATAAGTGTAAGGTTAGGGGTGTTTAGACTCGGGGTACATGTTAGAGTGTTAGGTGCAGACGTAGGAAGTGTTTCCCCCTAGCAAACAATGGGGCTGCGTTAAGAGCTGAACGCGGCTTTTTTGCAGGTGTTAGGTTTTTTTTTCAGCTCAAACAGCCCCATTGTTTCCTATGGGGGAATCGTGCATGAGCACGTTTTTGAGGCTGGCCGCTTGCGTAAGCAACTCTGGTATTGAGAGTTGAAGCTGCGTTAAAAATGCTCTATGCTCCTTTTTTGGAGCCTAACGCAGCCTTTATGTGGACTCTCAATACCAGAGTTATTTTTATGGTGCGGCCAGAAAAAAGCCGGCGTTAGTTTTTCGGGTCGTTACCGACAAAACTCCAAATCTAGCCGATAGATACTAATACATAAATATATATGTATATACACATACTAATACATAAATATATATGTATATACACATACTAACACATAAATATATATGATAATATTCTGTGCGCGGAATATTGATGAGAGGGAATGTTTTGTTTAAGGTACGTTGATTGATGGCAGATACAGAGCTATAATTGAAATTTGCCGCGGATGCCTATATATATACATTTATAATTCCCTGAACAGAGAAAGTACAGCGGTTGGATCTCGAAGGTGTCATATATTGACATATTCTCACTGGGGAGTTATGTGGAGCCTATTTAGTACCTGCTCGGCAGCGATCACCAGCTATTCGTGAGTCTTAGATTCATTCGTTTTCTATCTCAGCAATGCTTTCACAAACACGAGTGTAGAATGTGACGTTAGAGTGGGGGTGTGTATGCGAGTAGCCAATGAGATTACTATTGATTCTATTTCAGTCACATCTCCACCCCATTACCTGTAAATTCCTTGAGAAAGGGGCGGAGTCCCGAAACGCGCGTCGGAACGAGGAGACGCCACCACAGCTACCTGGATATTGTGCTATCTAAGCCACAGAAATTGTGAGGTGAGACTAGATACCCATACGGGGGGCCCATAGAAACCACACTGAAGACAGAGAGTCTCACGGCACTATCGACATATGCACATATACGCTGAAGGAGGTAACACCACTGTTCAAGCATTTGCTTTGTTTACAACACATTCACAACACATTAATGGTCACGAACTGCCACGAGGGTATGAGATACTCGCAGTTTTGGTGAAAATGTGGAGTGTGATATATTCTCTGCTATAAAGGGACAGTGCACAATACCGTGAGTGAAGTGTGAAAAGGGTGTGTGTTTGGGCCGTTAGTACGTTCACAGCTCCCCGCAACATAATGTATGGCCAGTAGCACGTCAGGTTAAAGGGACATCTGAACCAAAAGATTTCAACAATTACAAGATTTGTCACTATAGCCGTTACCAGCATTCACTATGATGGATTACAAATACCATAATATATCATGTCTCCTGTGACCACCTTTATACAGTGGCAAGTAGACAAATTGCTGATGGTTTCAAACAGATACATATTGTTACAGCTGGAGGCTTTATAACGAATGAGACATTCTTGTTTTGGGAGTTGCCACAATTAATACGAGACACTCTTGGTTAATATAATACTACAGAGTTGAAGATTGAGTGGACACTCGCAATGGTTCTTGATCCTTTGAGGTCCTGAGTGGGTGGTGTCGTAATATTCACTCTCTGGGGACGCCCTGGGAGTGACATTGCATTTATATTTTTTTGATGATTGTTTTTGCTTTGATGTTTTTCTTTATTTTGCTGAGGGTTAGATACGAATGTGTTTGGTGGATGGGGTATGTGTGGATTTGAGTGAACTTACACCTGATGTTTCCTTGATACTCATGATTGCTTTTTGTGAAAGATCAATTTTGATCATATCTTTTGTTGAAGAATAAAACTTTTTGACTCTAAGACTCAGTGGCTGGGATTTTTGAAATTTTGTATTATTATTCAGTCTTTGACCGGACTTTATCCCGTGCCTGAGCACACTAACTAGAAAGGGTGGTGCGGTCACACTTTATGGTATATACATAAATATATATGTATATACACATACTAACACATAAATATATGTATATACACATACTAACACATAAATATATGTGTATATACACATACTAACACATAAATATATATCTATATATTCATATACATATACTGTATATTTTAAAATGCTGCACATCGATGCACTACTTACCCCATACTTAAGGCATCAGAAAGAGGCTCCCATAGGCAGGGCCGGTGCTAGGATTTTTGGTCACACAGGCGAGGATAAATATTGCGCCCCCCCCCCCCCCAATTACATACCATATACCATTTCTGATTTTTACAAAATGTTAAAAAGATGTACTAAAAAACCATAAAGATAATTATATATATGTACATACACACACTATTTATATATATATATATATATATATATATACACTGTGTGCAGAATTATTAGGCAAATTAGTATTTTGACCACATCATCCTCTTTATGCATGTTGTCTTACTCCAAGCTGTATAGGCTCGAAAGCCTACTACCAATTAAGCATATTAGGTGATGTGCATCTCTGTAATGAGAAGGGGTGTGGTCTAATGACATCAACACCCTATATCAGGTGTGCATAATTATTAGGCAACTTCCTTTCCTTTGGCAAAATGGGTCAAAAGAAGGACTTGACAGGCTCAGAAAAGTCAAAAATAGTGAGATATCTTGCAGAGGGATGCAGCACTCTTAAAATTGCAAAGCTTCTGAAGCGTGATCATCGAACAATCAAGCGTTTCATTCAAAATAGTCAACAGGGTCGCAAGAAGCATGTGGAAAAACCAAGGCGCAAAATAACTGCCCATGAACTGAGAAAAGTCAAGCGTGCAGCTGCCAAGATGCCACTTGCCACCAGTTTGGCCATATTTCAGAGCTG